>NW_027524381.1:0-32641 GCF_052094955.1 Ictidomys tridecemlineatus
TTGAGGCTGGATTGCAGAAGGATTTTAGATAGCAGGGGTTTGCGATTGAGGTGCAGGACGGACTGTTACAGAGAGCAGTGGTTGAAGACTGGGGTGCAGAAGGATCATGCAGAGAGCAGAGGTTTCAGACTGAGGTGCAGAATTACTGTCACAGAGAGCAGACGTTGGAGACTGAGGTGCAGAAGGACAGTTACAGAGAGAACAGTTTGGAGACTGAGGTGCAGAAGGACTGTTACAGGAAGCAGAGGTTGGAAACTGGGGTGCAGAGGGACCGTTACAGAGAGCAGAAGTTGGAGACTGCAGTATACAAAGACTGTAACAAAGAGCAGAGGTTGTAGAATATGGTGCCGAAGGACTGTTACAGAGAGCAGAGGTTGGAGACTGAGGTAAAGAAGGACTGTTAAACAGAGCTAAGGTTGAAGACTGGGGTGTAGAAAGACTGTTGCAGAGAGCAGAGGTTGGAGACTTGGGTGCAGAAGGACTGTTACAGAGAGCACAGATTGGAGACTGGGGTGCAGAAGGACTGTTGCAGATAGCAGAGGTTGGAAACTCGGGTGAAGAAGGACTGTTGCAGCGAGCAGGTGTTAGAGACTTGGGTGCAGAAGGACTTTTGCAGACAATAGAATTTGGAGACTGATGTGCAGAAGGACTGTTTCAGATACCATAGGTTGGATACTGGGGTGCAGAAGGACTGATCTCCAACCTCTGCTCTCTGCAACAGTCCTACTTCACCCCAGTCACCAAACTCTACTCTCTGTAAGATCCTTCTGCACCACAGTCTCCAACCTCTGCTCTCTGTAACAGTCCTTTTGTACCCCAGTCTCCAAACTCTGCTCTGCTACACTCTTTCTGCACCCAGGTCTCCAACCTCTACGCTCTGTAAGATCCATCTGCACCGCAGTCTCCAAACTCTGCTCTCTGTAACAGTCCTTCTGCATCCCAGTATCCAACCTCTGCTCTGTGCAACACTCCTACTGCATCCCAGTCTCCAACCTCTACTTTCTGTAAGATTCTTCTGCACGGCAGTCTCCAAAGTCTGTTCTCTGCAACAGTCGTTCTGCATCCCGGTATCCAACCTGTGCTCTCTGTAAAAGTCCTTCTGTACTGCAGTCTCCAAACTCTACTGTCTGTAATGGTCCTTCTGCAGTCTAGTCTCCAACCTCTGCTTTGTTTATCAGTCCTTCTGCACCACAGTATCCAACCTCTGCTCTCTGTATCAGTCCTTCTGCACCTATATCTCCAACCTCTACTCTCTGCAACAGTCCTTCTGCACCCCTGTCTCCAACCTCTGCTCTCTGAAACATTTCTTCTACACTCAGATCTTCAAATTGTGCTATCTGTAACTGTCATTCTTCACCCCAGTTTACAACCTCTGATCTCGGTAACGATCCTTCTGCCCCTAGGTCTCCAACCTCTGCTCTCTGAAACGATCCTTCTGCACCCCAGTCTCCAACCTGTGATCTCCGCAACTGTTTTTCTGACCCCAGTCTTCAACCTCTGCTCTCTGTAAAAATCTTTCTGCACCCCATTATCCAAACTCTGCTCTCTGCAATAATCCTTCTGCACCTCAGTTTCCAAACTCTCCTCTCGGCAACGATCCTTCTGTACCCCAGGCTCCAACATCTGCTCTCTGTAACAGTCCTTCTGCAGCTCAGTCTCCAAGCTCTGCTCTCTGTACCAATCCTTCTGTACCTAAGTCTTCAACCTCTGCTCTCTATAACAGTCCTTCTGTACCTCAGTCACCAACATCTGCTCTCTGCAACAGGCCTTATGCACCCCAGTCTCCAAACTCTTCTCTCTGTTACAGTTCTTTTGCACCCCAGTCTCGAACCTCTGCTCTCTGTAACCGTCTTTCTGCACCCGAGTCTCCAAACTCTGCTCTCTGTAACAATCCTTCTGCACCCCAGTCTCTAACCTCTGCTCTCTGTGCAGTTCTTCTGCACCACAATCTCCAACCTCTTCTCTCTGTAACGGAACTTCTGCAAACCAGTCTCAAACATCTGCTCTCTGCAACGATCCTTCTTCTACCCTTCTCCAAACTCTGCTCTCTGTAAAAGTTCTATTGTATCGCAGTCTCCAACCTCTTCTCTTTGTAATGGTCCTTCTGTTCACCAATTGCCAACCTCTGGTTTCTGTAACAGACGTTCTATATCTCAGACTCTAAACTCTGCTCTCTGTAAAAGTCCTCTGCGCCTCATTCTGAATCCTGTGCTCTCTGCAACAATCCTTCTGCACCCCAGTCATCAAACTGTGCTGTCTGTAACAGGCCTTCCGCACCCATGTCTCCAACCTCTGCTCTCTGTAACAGGCCTTAAGCACCCAAGTCTTTTAACTCTGCTCTCTGTAACAGGCCTTCTGCACCCCTGTCTCGCAACTCTTTTCTCTGCAACGATACTTCTGCACCTCAGTCTCCAACCTCTGCTCTCTGCAACAGTCCTTTTGCACTCCAGTCTCCAACTTGTGCTCTCTGTAAGATCCTTCTGCATCCCAGTCTCCAATATCTTCTCTCTGTAACAGTCCTTCTGCACCCCAGTATCCAAAGTCTGCTCTCTGTAAAAGTCCTTCTGCACCTCAGTTTCCAAACTTTGCTCTCTGTAATGGTCCTTCTGCACCCCAGTCTCCAACATCTGCTCACTGCAACGATCCTTCTTTTCAACAGGCTCCAACCTCTGCTCTCTGCAATTGTCTTTCTGTACCCCAGTCTACAAACTCTGATCTCTGTAACAGTCCTTCTGTACAGCAGTCTCCAAGCTCTTCTCTCTGTAATGGTCCTTCTGAACCCCAATTGCCAAACTCTGCTTTCTGTAACAGTCCTTCTGCAAATCAGACTCCAACCTCTGCTCTCTGTAAAAGTCCTTCTGAGCCTCAGTCTGAAACCTCTGCTCTCTGTAATGGTCCTTATGCACCCCAGTCTCCAAGCTCTGCTCTCTGTAACAGGTTTTCTGCAACCCAGTCTCCAAACTCTGCTCTGTAACAGGACTTCTGCACCCCAGTCTCCAAACACTTCTCTATGCAACGATCCTTCTGCACCTCAGTATCCAAACTCTGTTCTCTGCAACAGTCCTTCTGCACCCCAGGCTTAAAACTCTACTCTCTGTAATAGTTTTTCTGTACCACAGTCTCAAACCTCTTCTCTCTCTAACAGTCATTCTGCACCCCAGTTACCAAATGCTTCTTTGTGTATCAGTTATTCTGGACCCCAGTCTCCAACCAGTGCTCTCTGTATAAGTCCTTCTGCACCAAAGTCTCAAAACTCTGCTCCCTGCAACAGTCCTTCTCCACCTCAGTCTCTAACCTCTACTTTCTTTAACAGTCCTCCTGCACCTCAGTCTTAAACATTTGGTCTTTGTAAGATTCTTCTGCAACCCAGTCTCCAAACTCTGCCCTCTGTAACAGGCCTTCAGCACCCCTTCTCCATACTCTGTTCTCTGTAACAGTCCTTCTGCAAACCAGTCTCAATACTCTGCTCTCTACAACGATCCTTCCCCACCCCAGTTTCCATCTTCTGCTCTCTGCAACAGTCCTTCTCCACACCAATCTCCAACCTCTGCTCTCTGTAACAGTCCTCCAGTAGTGCAGTATCCAAAATCTCCTCTCTGAAACGGTTCTTCTGCAACCCAGTCTCCAAACTCTGTTCTCTGTAACAGTCCTTCTAAACCTCAGTGTCCAAACTCTGCTCTCTGCAACAGTCCTTCTGCAAATCAGTCTGAAAACTGTGTTCTCTGCAACGATCCTTCTGCACCCCAGTGTCCAACATCTGCTCTCTGTAAAAGTCCTGCTGTACCTCAATCTCCAACCTTTGCTCTTTGTAAGATCTTTCTGCAACCCTATCTCCAAACCCTGCTTTCTGTAAGAGTCCTTCTGCACCCCAGTCTCCAACCTCTGCTCTCTGTAACAGGCCTTTTGCACCCCATTCTCCAACCTCTGCTCTCTGTAACAGTGCTTCTAAACCTCAGTCTAAAAACTCTGCTCTCTGCAACAGTCCTTCTGCACCCCAGTCTCCGAACTCTGCTTACTGTATCAGTCCATCTGCACCACAATTTCCAACCTCTGCTCTCTGTAACAGTCTTTCTGCACCTCAGTCTACAAACTCTGCTCTCTGCAACAGTCCTTCTGCATCCCAGTCTCCAACATCTGCTCTCTGCAACAGTTCTTCTGCACCAAATCTCCAACCTCTTCCTCTGTAACAGTCCTACTGTAACCCAGTCTCCAACCTCTGCTCTATGCAACAGTCCTTCTGCACCCAATCTGAACCTGTGCTCTCAGCAACAGTCCTTATACACCCCAGTGTCCAGCCTCTTGCCTCTACAACAGTCCCTCTGCATCCCAGTCTCCAACCTCTGTTCTATGTAACAATCCTTCTGCACCTCAGTCTCCAAACTCTGTTCTCTGCAATGGTCCTTCTGCACCTCATTCTCCAAAAACTACTCCATGTAAAAGTATTTCTGAACACCTTCTCCATACTCTGCTCTCTATAACAGGCCTTCTGCACCCCAGTCTCCCAACACTGTTCTCTATAAAAATCCTTCTGCACCCCAGTCTCAAAGTTTTGCTCTCTACAACGATCCTTCTGCACCCCAGTGTCCAACATCTTCTCTATGCAGCAGACCTTCTGCATCCCAGTCTTCAACATGTGCTCTCTGCAAAATTCCTTCTGCACCTCAGTCTGAAAACTCTGTTCTCTACAAGGATCCTTCTGCACCCCAGTCTCTAACCTCTGCTCTCTGTAACAGTCCTCCTGCACCTCGCTCTACAACCTCTGCTCTCAGTAAGATCCTTGTGCAAGTTTTTATATAAACTCTGCTCTCTTTAGGAGTTCTTCTGCAAGTCAGTCTGAAAACTCTGTTCTTTACAAGGATCCTTCTGCAACCCAGTCTCCAATCTCTGCTCTCTGTAACAGTCCTTTTGCACCTCAGTCTCCAAACTCAGCTTTCTGCAACGATCAATCTGCACCTCAGTTTTGAAAGTCTACTCTCTGTAACAGTGCTTTTGCACCCCAGTCTCAAACTTCTGCTATCTACAACGATCCTTCTGCACACCAGTCTCCACCTTCTGCTCTCTGCAACAGTCCTTTCTGCACCCCAGTCTCCAACTTCTGTTCTCTGCAACTATCCTTCTGCACCCCAGTATTCAACATGTGCAATATGCAACAGTCCTTTTGCACCCATATCTCCAACCTCTGCTCTCTGAAACAGTCAATCTGCACCTCAGTCTGAAAACTTTGTTCTCTACAACGATCCTTCTGCACCCCAGTCTCCAACCTCTGCTCTCTGCAACAGTCCTTCTAAACACCAGTCTCCAAATTCTGCTCTCTGCAATAGTCCTACTGAACCCCAGGCTCCAACTTCTGTTCTCTGTAACAATCCTTCTTCACCTCAGTAACCAAACTTTGATCTCTGCAATAGTCCTTCTTCACCACAGTCTCCAAACTCTGCTCTCTGTAACAATATTTCTGCACCCCAGTCTCCAAACTCTGCTGTCTACAACAATCTTTTTGCACCCCAGTCTCCAAACTCTGCTTACTGCAAAAGTCGTTCTGCACCCCAGTCTCCAAAATCTGCTCCCTACAACAGTTCTTCTGCACCTCAGTCTCACAACTCTGCTCTCTGCAACGATCCTTGGGCACCCCAGTCTTTAAACTCTACTTATTGTAATAGTCTTTCTGCACCTCAGTCTCCAACCTCTGCTCTCTGTAAGATCATTCTGCACCCCAGTTTCACATCTCTGCTCTCTGTAATATTTCTTCTGCTCCCCAGTCTCCAATTTCTTCTCTCTGTAACTGTCCTTCTGCTCCGTAGTCTCCAACCTCTGCTCTCTGTAACACTCATTCTTTACCGCAGTCTCCAACCTCTGGTCTCTGTAACAGTCCTTCTGTCCTGCAGTCTCCAAACTCTGCTCTGTGTAAGGGTCCTTCTGCACTCCAGTCTCCATCCTCTGCTCTCTGTAACAATACTTCTGCACCCCAGTCTCCAACCTCTTCTCTCTGCAACGATTCTTTTGCACCCCATTCTCCACCCTCTGCTCTCTGCAAAAGTCCTTCTGCACCCCAGTTTCTAACATCTGCTCTCTTCAACAGTCCTTCTGAAGCTCAGTCTGAAAACTCTGCTCTCTGCAATGATCTTTGAGTACCCCAGTCTCCAAAATCTTCTTTCTGTAACAGTCCTTCTGTACCTCAGTCTCCAAAATCGGCTCTCTGTAACAGTGCTTCTGCACCCCAGACTCCAACCTGTGCTCTCTGTAAGATCCTTCTGCAGCCCAGTTTCCTAATCTGCTCTCTGTAACATTCTTTCTGCTCCCCAGTCTCCAACCTCTGCTCTCTGTAACAGTCCTTCTGCTCCCCAGTCTCCAAGGTCTGCACTCTGAAATATTCCTTCTTCACACCAGTCTCCAAATTCTGCTCTCTTTAACAGTCCTCCTGTAGTGCAGTCTCAAAAATCTGCTCTCTGTAACGGTCCTTCTGCACCCCAGTCTCAAACCTCTGCTTTATGTAACAGTCCTTCTACACCCCAGTCTCCAAACTCTGCTATCTGTAACAGTCCTTGTGCACCCCAGTCTCCAACCTCTGCTCTCTATAACAATAATTCTGCACCCCAGTGTCAATCCTCTGCTCTCTGAAAAGATCCTTTTGCACCCAATTCTCCAACCTCTGTTCTCTGCAAAAGTCCTTCGGCACCCCAGTCTCCAACATCTGCGCACCGCAACAGTCCTTCTGAACCTTAGTCTGAAAACTCTGCTCTCTGCAACAATCCTCGTGCACCCCAGTTTCCAACCTCTGCTTTCTGTAACAGTCCTTCTGCACCTCAGTCTCCAAACTCTGCTCTCCGTAACTGTCCTTCTACACCTCAATCTCCAACCTCTGCTCTCTGTAACAGTACTTCTGCACCTCAGTCTGAAACCTCTCCTCTCCACGATCCTTCTGCACCCCAGTCTCCAACCACTGCTTTCTGTAACAGTCCGCCTGCAACTTAGACTCCAACCTCTGCTCTCTGTAAGATTCTTCAGCAAACCTTTCTTCAAAATCTGCTCTCTGTACCAGTCCTTCTGCATGCAAGTCTCCAACCTCTCCTCTCTGTAACAGGCCTTCTGCACGTCAGTCTCCAAATCCGCTCTCTTTAGCAGGGCTTCTGCACGCAAGTCTCCAACATCTGCTCTCTGCAACGATGCTTCTGCACCTCAGTCTTTAATCTGCTCTCTGAAATGATCCTACTGCACCCCAGTCTCCAACCTCTGATCTCTACAACAGTCCTTCTGCACCTCAGTCTTCAAATTCTGCTCTCTGTAAGATCTTTCTGCACCACTGTCTCATACCTCTGCTCTCTGTAACAGTCCTTCTTCACCCGAGTTCCAACTTCTGCTCTCTGCAACAGTTTTTTTGCACCCCAGTCTCCAAACTCTTCTCTCTCCAACAGTCCTTTGGCAACCTAGTTACCAACATCAGCTCTCTTTTACAGTCCTTCTCTAGCCCAGTCTCCAACCTCTGCTCTCTGTAACAGTCCTCCTGTACTGCAGAATCCAAACTCTGCTCTCTGTAACGATCTTTCTGCACTCCAGACTCCAATCTCTGCTTTCTATATCAGTCCTTCTGCAACCCAGTCTCCCAACTCTGCGCTCTATAACAGTCCTTCTGCACCCCAGTCTCCAAAGTCCGCTATCTGCAACAGTCCTTCTGCACCCCAGTTTCCAACCTCTGCTCTCTGTAACAATCCTTGTGCACCTCAGTCTCAAAACTCTGTACTCTGCAACGTTACTTCTGCACCTCAGTCTCCAACATCTACTCTCTGTAACAGTCTTTCTGCACCTGATTATTCAACCTCTGCTCTCTGTAGGATCCTTCTCCAACCCAGTCACCAAACTCTGCTCTCTGTAACAGTCCTTCTGCACACCCGTCTCCAACCTCTGCTCTCTGCACCGATCCTTCTTTACCCCAGTCTCCAACCTCTGCTCTATTCAAAAGTCCTTTTGCACACCAGTCTTCAAAATCTGTTCTCTGCAACAGTCCTTCTCCATAACAGTCTCCAAACTCTGCTCTCTGTAACTGTCCTTCTGCACTTCAGTCTCGAAACTCTGCTCTCTGTAACAGTCGATCTGCACCTCAGTCTCTAAAATCTACTCTCTGCAACGATCCTTCTGGACCCCAGTCTCCAACTTCTACTCTGTGCAACAGTCCTTCTGCACCACAGTCTCCAACCTCTGCTCTCTGTAAGATCCTTCTGCACTCCAGTATCTAAACTCTGTTCTCTGTAACATTTCTTCTCCACCCCACTATCCAACATCTGTCCTCTGCAACAGTCCTTCTGTTCCCCAGTCTCCAAGATCTGCTCTGTGTAACAGTCCTCCTGTACCGCAGTCTCCAACCTCTGCTCTTTGAAACCGTCCTTCTACACCCCAATTTCCAACCTCTGCTTTCTGCAACAGTTCTTCTGCACCTCAGTCTCCAAACTCTGCTCTCTGTAACACTCCTTCTACACCTCAGTCTCCAACCTCTGCTCTCTGTAACAGTCCTTCTGCACCCCAGTCTCCAACCTCTGCTATTGGTAAAATTTCTATACCGCAGTCTTCAACTTCTGCTCTCTTTAATGGTCCTTCTGCATCCCAATTTCCAAACTCTGCTTCCTGTAACAGTCCTACTGCACCTGAATCTCCAAACTCTGCTCTCTGTAACAGTCCTTCTACACCCCAGTCTCCAACCTCTGCTCTCTGCAACAGTCCTTCTGCACCCCAGTCTCCAACATATGCTCTCTGCAACAGTTATTCTGTACCTCAGTCTGAAAATTCTCCTGTCTGGAACAAACATTCTGCACCCCAGTCTCCTACCTCTGCTGTCTTTAAGAGTCCATCTACACCTCAGTGTCCAACCTCTGCTCTCTTTAATAGTCCTCCTTCACCTCAGTCTCCAAATTCTGCTCTCTGTAAGATCCTTCTGCACCGCTTTCTTCAACCTCTGCTATCTGTAACAGTCTTTTTGCACCCCAGTCTCCAACCTGTGCTCTCTGCAACAGTTCTTCTGCACTCCAGTCTCCAAACTCTGCTCTCTGCAACAGTCTCTCGGCACCCTAGTTACCAACATCAGCTCTTTTTTACAGTCCTTGTAAACCCCAGTCTCAAACCTCTGCTGTCTGTAACAGTCCTCCTGTACTGCAGGATCCAACCTCTGCTCTCTGTAACGGCCTTTCTGCACTCCAGTCTCCTATTTCTGCTTTCTGTATCAGTACTTCTGCACCCCAGTCTCCAACCTCCGCTCTCTGTAACAATCCTTCTGCACCTCAGTCTCAAAACTCTGTGTTCTACAACGTTACTTCTGAACCTCAGTCTCCAAAATCTACTCTCTGTATCAGTTTTTCTGCACCTGATTCTTCAATCTCTGCACTCTGTAGGATCCTTCTCTAATCCAGTCTCCAAACTCTGCTCTCTGTAACAGTCCTTCTGCACACCAGTCTCCAACCTCTGGTCTTTGTAACCATCCTTCTACACCTCACTCTCCAACCTCTGCTCTCTGCAAGGATTCTTCTGCACAACACTCTCCAACCTGTTCTCTCTGCAATAATCCATCTGTACCCCAGTCTCCAAACTCTGCTCTCTGTAACAGTCCTTCTGTACCTCAGTCTCCAATCACTGCTCTATGCAACAGTCCTTCTGCACCAAAGTCTCCAACATCTGCTCTCTGCAAAAGTCTTTCTACACCCTAGTCTCCATACTCTGCTCGCCTAAAAGATCCTTCTGCACACCAGGCTCCAACATCTGTTCCCTACATCAGTCCTTCTGAAAATCAGTCTTCAACCTCTGGCCTCTGCAACAGTCTTTCTTCACCCCAGTCTCCATCTTCTTCTCTCTTCAGCAGTCCTTTGCACCCCAGTGTCCAACATCTGCTCTCTTCAACACTGATTCTCCACACCATTCTCCAATATCTGCTCTCTGTAACAGTTCTTCTGTACTGAATTCCCCAACCTCTGCTCTATGCAACTGTCCTTGTGCACCCCTGTCTCCAACATCTGCTCTCTGAAACAGTCCTTCGACACCCCAGTGTTCAACCTTTGCTCTCTGCAACAGTCCTTCTACACCCGAGTCTCCATAATCTCCTCGCCCAAACGATCCTTCTGCACACCTGTCTCCAACGTCTGTTCTCTGCAACAGACCTTCTACACCCCAGTCTCCATTCTCTGCCCTCTGCAACAGTCCTTGTGCTCCCCAGTCTCCATCCTCTGCTTTCTGCAGCATTCCTTCTGCACCCCAGTCTCCAACATCTGCTATCTGCAACAGTCATTCTCCACTCCAGTCTCCAAACTCTGCTCTCTGTAAGAGTCCTTCTGTACTGCATTCTTGAAAATCTGCTCTCTGTAAGGATACTTCTGCACCCGAATCTCCAAATTATGCTTTCTTGTCAGTGCTCCTGCACCCCAGTCTCTAAAATCTGCTCTGTGTAACTGTCCTTCTGCACATTAGTCTCCAACAACTGCTCTCTGCTACAGTCCTTCTGGACCCCAGTCTCCATCATCTACTCTCTGCAACAGTCTTTCTGCAACCCAGTCTCCAACCTCTGCTCTTTGTAAGAGTCCTTCTGTATTGGAGACTCAAAACTCTGCTCTCTGTAATGGTCCTCCTGTACCCCAGTCTTCAACCTCTGCTTTTTTAATCATTTCTCCTGCACCCCTGTCTCAATATTCTGCTCTCTATAACAGTACTTCTGCACCTCAGTCTCCAAACTCTGCTCTCTATAATATACTTCTGCACACCAGTCTACAAACTGTGATATCTGTAAAAGGCCTTCAGTACCCCAGTCTCTAACCTCTGCTCTGTGTAACAGGCCTTCAGCACCCCAGTCTCCAACCTCTTCGATCTGAAACGATCATTTTGCACCTCAGTCTCTAACCTCTGCTCTCTGCAACAGTCCTTCTGCACCCCAGTCTCCAAACTATGCTCTCTCTAACAGTCCTTCTGCACCCCAATATCCAACGTATTCTCTTTGTAGCAAAACTTCTGCACCCCAGTCTCCAACCTCTGCTCTCTGTAACAGTCCTTCTATACCTCAGTCTCCAAACTCTGCTCTCTGTAACGGTCATTCCGCACCGCAGTCACCAAACTCTGCTTTGTGTATCAGTCGTTCTGCAACCCAGTCTCCAAACTCTGCTCTCTGTAATGGTCCTCCTGTACCCCAATCTTCAACCTCTGCTTTTTGAATCATTTCTCCTGCACCCCTGTCTCAATCTTCTGCTCTCTACAACAGTCCTTCTGCACCTCAGTCTCCAAATTCTGCTCTCTATAATATACTTCTGCACACCAGTCTACAAACTGTGATATCTGTAACAGTCCTTCTGCACCCCAGTCTCTAAACTCTGCTCTATGTAACAGGCCTTCAGCACCCCAGTCTCCAACCTCTGCTCTCTGTAACACGCCTTCTTCACCCCAGTCTCCAACCTCTTCACTCTGAAACGATCATTCTGCACCTCAGTCTCTAACCTCTACACTCTGCAACAGTCCTTCTGAGACTCAGTCTCCAAACTCTGCTCTCTGTAAGATCCTTCTGCACCCTAGTCTCCAAACTCTGATCTCTGTAACAGTCCTTTTGCACCCCATTATCCAAAGTCTGCTCTCTGTAGCAAAACTATGCACTCTGTAAGATACTTCTGCACACCAGTCTACAACATCTGCTCTCTGTAATGATCCTTTAGAACCCCAGTCTCCAACCTCTGCTCCCTGTAACAGTCCTTCTGTACAGCAGTTTCCAAATTCTGCTCACTGTAACAGTCCTTCTACACCCCAGTCTGAATCCTCTACTTTCTGTATTAGTCTTTCTGCACCCCAGTCTCCAAACTCTGCTCTCTGTATCAGTTCTTCTGCACCTCAATCTCCAAACTCTACATTCTGAAACAGTCCTCTGCACCCCAGTCTCCACCCTCTGCTCTCGGTAACAGTTCTTCTACACCCCAGTCTCAAAAATCTGCTCTCTGTAACACTCTTTCTGCACTCCAGTCTCCACCCTTTGATCTCTGTAACAATTCGTCTGCACATCAGTCTCCAACCTCTGCTCTATACAACGTTCCTTCTGCTCCTCAGTCTCCAAACACTACTCTCTGTAGAAGTCCTTCTGCAACTCAGTCTTCAAACTCTGCTCTCTGTAAGATCCTTCTGCAACCAATTCTCCAAACTCTGCTCTTTGTAACAGTCCTTCTGCACCCCAATCTCCAAAGTCTGCTCTCTGTAACAGGCCTTTTGCACCCCAGTTTACAACTCTGCTCTCTTTAATAGGCCTTCTGCACTGAAGTCTCCAACCTCTGCTCTCTGCAGCGATCCTTCTGAACCCCAGGATCTAACATCTGCTCTCTGCAACAGTACTTCGGCACCTCAGTCTGAAAACGCTGCTCTCTGAAACAATTCTTCTGCACCCCAGTCTTAAACCTCTGCTCTTGTAACACTTCTTCTGCACCTCTGTCTCCAAAATGATCTCTGTAAGATTTTTCTGCAACCCAGTATCGAAACTGTGCTATCTGTAACAGTCCTTCTGCACCCCAGTCTCCAACCTCTGCTCTCTGCAACAGTCCTTCTGCACCCCAGTCTCCAACCTCTACTCTCTGTAAGATCCTTCTACACCACAGTCTTTAACCTCTTCTCTTTGTATCAGTCCTTCTGCACCCAGGTCTCCAAACTCTGCTCTGTGAAATATTTCTTCTGCACCCGAGTCTCCAACCTGTGCTCTCTGTAACAGTCCTTCTGCACCCCAGATTCCAACATCTGCTCTCTGCAATGATCCTTCTTCTACCCAGTCTCCAAACTCTGCTCTTTGTAGAAGTCCTTTTGTATCGCAGACTCCAACCTCTTCTTTTTGTAACAGTCCATCTGCTCCCCAATTGCAAACCTCTGCTTTCTGTAACAGTCCTTCTGCACCCCAGTCTCCAAACTTTTCTCTCTGCAAGGATCCTTCTGCACCTCAGTCTCCTACCTCTGCTCTCTGTAAAAGTCCTTCTGTACCTCAGACTCCATTCTTTGCTCTCTGTAATGGTCCTTCTGAACCCCAGTATCAAATCTCTGCTCTCTTTAATAATCCGTCTGCACCTCTGTGTCCAATGTCTGCTCTCTGTAACAGTCCTTCTGCACCCCAGTCTCCAAACTCTGTTCTCTGTAACAGTCCTTCTATACCTTAGTCTCAAACCTCTACTCTCTATAACGGTCCTTCTACACCCCAATTGCCAACCTCTGCTTTCTGAAAGAGTGCTTCTGAACCTCACAGTCAAACCTCTGCTCTCTGTAACAGACCTTCTAAGCCTCAGTCTGAAGCCTCTGCTGTCTGCAACAATCCTTCTAAACCCCAGTCTCCAAACTCTGCTATCTGTAACAATCCTTCTGCACCCTAGTTTCCAACATTTGCTCAGTGTAACAGGTCTTCTGCAGACCAGTCTCCAACCTCTTCTCTCTGCAACAGTCCTTCTGCACCCCAGTCTCCAACCTCTGCACTCTGTAAAATCCTTCTGCACCCCGTTTTCCAAACTTTGCTCTCTGTAACAGTCAATCTGCACCTCAGTCTCCAACCACATCTCTCTGCAACGGCCCTTCTGCACCCCAGTATCCAACCTCTATTCTCTGCAGCAGTCATTCTGCACCCCAGTCTCAAACCTCTGCTCTCTGCTACAGTCCTTTAGAACTCCAGTCTCCAAACTCTGCTCTCTGCAACATCTCTTCTGCACCCAGTCTTTAAACTGTGCTCTCTGTAACTATCCTACTGCACCCCGGACTCCAAACTCTGCTCTCTGTAGCAATCCTTCTGCACCTCAGTCTCAAACCTCTGCTGTCTGCAACGATACTTCTGCACCCCAGTCAGCATGTCTGTTTTCTGCCACAGTGCTTCTGACCCCTGTCTCCAGCCTCTGCTCTCTGTAACATCCTTCTGCACCCCAGTTTCCAAACTTTGCTTTAGGTGACATTCCTTCTGCACCCCAGTCTCCACACTCTGCACTTTGTAACGGTACTTCTGTACCGCAGTCTTCAACCTCTGCTCTTTGCAACGATCCTTCTGCACCTCAGTCTCCAACCTCTGCTCTCTGCAACGATCCTTCTGCACCTCAGTTTCCAACCTCTGCTCAATGCAACGATCCCTCTGCACCCCAGTTTCCAACCTCTGCTCTCTGTTACATCCTTCTACACCTCAGTCTCCAACCTTTGCTCTCTGTAACAGTCCTTCTGCACCCTAGTTTCCAACATCTGCTCTCTACAACAGTCCTTCTGCCTCAAAGTCTACAAACTCTGTTCTCTCTAACAGTCCTTCAGTACCGCAGTCTCCAACCTCTTCTCTCTATATCTGTCTTCTGCACCCCAATTGCCAACTTCTGCTCTCTGTAACAGTCCTTCTAAGCCTCAGTCTGAAACTTCTGCTCTCTGCAACGATCCTTCTGCACCCCAGTCTCCAAAATGTGCTTTCTGTAACAATCCTTCTGCACCCCAGTCTCCAACCTCTGCTCTCTGAAACAGGTCTTCTGCACCCCAGTCTCCAACCTCTTTTCGCAGCTACAATATTTCTGCACCCCAGTCTCCAACATCTGCTCTCTGCAACACTTCTTCTGCACCCAAGTATCTAACCTGTGCTCTCTGTAACTGTCCTGCTGCACCCCAGTCTCCAACCTCTGCTCTCTGTAGCGATCCTTCTGCACCTCATTCTCCAACCTCTGCTCTCTGCAACGATCTTTCTGCACCCCAATCTCAATCCTCTGCTCTCTGTAAGAATTCTTTTGCACCCCAGTCTCCAACCTCTCCTCTCTGTAAATGTCCTTCTGCACTTATGTCTCCAAGTTCTGCAATCTGCAACAGTCCTCTGCACCCCAGTCTCAAACCTCTGCACTCAGAAATGATCTTTCTGCACCTTAGTCTCCAACCTCTGCTCTCTTTAATAGTCCTTATGCACCCAGTCTCCAACATCTGCTCTCTGCAAGGATCCTTCTTATCCCCAGTCTCCATCCTCTGGTCTCTGCAATGGTCCTTATACATCCCAGTTTCCAAAATATGCTCTCTGTAACAGTCCTTCTGCACTTCAGTCTCAAAACTCCGCTCTCTGAAACAGTCCTTATGCACCCCTGTCTCCAACCTCTGCTTTCAGTAATAGTTCTTCTGCACCCCAATCTCCAAACTCTGCTCTCTGTAACACTCCTTCTGCACCCCAGTCTCCACCCTCTACTCTCGGTAAAAGTCCTTCTGCACCTAAGTCTCCAAACTCTGCTCTCTCTAAGATCCTTCTGCAACCCATTCTCCAAACGCTGCTCTCTGTAAGAGTCTTTTGCACCCCAGTCTCCAAACTCTGCTCTCTGTAACGGGCCTTCTGCACCCCAGTCTTCAAACTCTGCTCTCTGTAACAGGCTTCTGCACCCCAGTCTTCAACTTGTGCTCTCTGCAACGATCCTTCTGCACCCCAGTCTCCAAACTCTGCTCTCTGTAACAGTCCTTCTGCACCCCAGCATCCAACATCTGCTTTCTGAAACAGTCCTTCTGCACCTCAGTCTGAAAACTCGGCTCTCTGCAAAAATCCTTCTGCACCCGAGTTTCCAAACTTTGCTCTCTGTAACAGTTCTTCTGAGCCTCATCTACAAAATGCTTTCTGTAAGATCCTTCTGCAACCCAGTCTCGAAATTGTTCTATCTGTAACAGTCCTTCGGCACCCCAGTCTGCAAACTCTGCTCTCTGTAACAGTCCTTCGGAACCCAAGTCTCCAACCTCTGCTCTGTGTAACAATCCTTCTGCACCTCAGTCTCCAACCTCTGCTCTCTGAAACGGTTCTTCTGCACCCCAGTCTCCACACTCTGTTCTTTACAACAGTCCTTCTGCACCACAGTCTCCAACCTCTGCTCTCTGCAACAGTCCTTCTGCATCCCAGTCTCCAACGTCAGCTCTCTGCAACGGTTCTTCTGCACCCCAATCTCTAAACTCTGCTCTCTGTAACACTCCTTCTGCACCCCAGTCTCCACCCCCTACTCCCTGTAAAAGTCCTTGTACTCCTCAGTCTCCAACCTCCGCTCTCTGTAAGATCATTCTGCAACCCATTCTCCAAACGCTGCTCTCTGTAACAGTCTTCTGCACCCCAATCTCCAAAGTCTGCTCTCTGTTGCAGTCCTTCTGCACCCCAAGATCCAACATCAGCTCTATGAAACAGTCATTCTGCACCTCAGTCTGAAAACACGGCTCTCTGCAAATATCCTTCTGCACCGGAGTTTCAAAACTTTGCTGTATGTAACAGTCCTTCTGAACCTCAGTCTACAAAATGCACTCTGTAAGATCCTTCTGATGCCCAGTCGCGAAATTGTGCTATCTTTAACAGTTCTTCTACACCCAAGTCTCCAAACTCTGCTCTCTGTAACAGGCGTTCTGCAACCTAGTCTCCAAACTCTGCTCTCTGTAACAGGCGTTCTGCACCCCAGTCTCCAACCTCATCTCTCTGCAATGGCCCTTGTGCACCCCAGAATCCAACCTCTGTTCTCTGCAGCTGTCCTTCTCACCCCAGGCTACAAAATCTGTTCTCTGTAACACTCCTTCTGCACCCCAGTCTCCAAACTCTACTTTCCGTATCAGTTATTCTGCACCCCAGTCTAAAACCTCTGCTCTCTGTAATAGTCCTTCTGAACCTCAGTCTCCAACCTCTGGTCTCTGCAACAGTAAATCTGCACATCAGTCTCCAAACTCTGCTCTCTGCAAACGTCTTATTATACCCCAGTATCCAACATCTGCTTTCTGCAACGATCTTTCTGCATCTCAGTCTCCAACCTCTGCTCTATGCAACATTTCTTCTGCACCCCAGTCTCCAACCTGTGCTCTCTGAAACTATCCTACTGCACCCCAGTCTCCAAACTCTGCTTTTTGTAGCGATCCTTCTGCACCTGAGTCTCAAACCCCTGCTCTCTGCAACAATCCTTCTGCATCCCAGTCTCCCACATCTGCTCTCTGCAATGGTCCTTCTGCACCCCAGTCTCCAAACTCTGGTCAATTTAACAATTCTTCTGCACGGCAGTCTCCAACCTCTTCTTTCTATAACGGTCCTTCTGCACCCCAATTTTTAAACTCTGCTCTCTGTAACAGTCCTTCTAAGCCTCAGTTTGAAGCTTCTGCTCTCTGCAAAAATCCTTCTCAACCCCAGTCTCCAAACTGTGCTATCTGTAAAAATCCTTCTGCACCCCATTCCCCAACATCTGCTCTCTGTAACAGGTCTTCTGCAACCCAGTCTCCAAACTCTGCTCTCTGTAACAGGCCTTCTGCACCACAGTCTCCAACCTCTTCTCTATGCAACGATTCTGCTGCAACTCAGGCTCCAACCTCTGCTCTCTGCAACAGTCCTTCTGCACCCCAGTTTCAAACCTCTGCTCTCTGTGAGATCCTTCTCCACCCCGTTCTCTAAACTTTGCTCTCTGTAACAGTCATTCTGCACCTCAGTCTCCAACCTCATCTCTCTGCAACGGCCCTTCGGCACCCCAGTATCCAACCTCTGTTCTCTGCAGCAGTCCTTCTGCACCCCAGGCTACAAACACTTCTCTCTGTGACAATCCTTCTGCACCCCATTCTCCAAACTTTACTTTCCGTATCAGTTATTCTGCAACCCAGTCTGAAACCTCTGCTCTCTGTATCAGTCCTTCTGCACCCCATTCTCCAAACTCTGCTCTCCGCAACAGTCCCTCTGCACCCCAGTCTCAAACTTCTGCTCTGTGCAAAAGTCCTTCTACACACCAGTCTCCAACATCTGCTCTCTGCGACGATCCTTCTGCATCCCAGTCTCCAACGTCTTCTCTCTGCAACAGTTGTTCTACACCCCAGTCTCTAAACTCTGCTCTCTGCTATAGTCCTTCTGCACCCCAGTCTACAACCTCTGCTCTCTGTAACAGGCTTAATGCACCCCAGTCTCCAACCTCTGCTATCTGTAACAGTTTTTTTGCACCCCAAACTCGAAACTCTGCTCTCTATAACAGTCTTCTAAACTGCAGTCTCCAACCTCTTTTCTCTGCAACGATCCTTCTTAACCTCAGTCTCCAACCTCTGCTCTCTGCAACAGTTCTTCTGCACCCCAGTCTCCAGACTCTGCTCTTTGTAAGATGCTTTTGCATCACTTTCTCCAAACTCTCTTCTCTGTAACAGTCATTCTGCACCCCAGTATCCAAACTCTGCTCTCTGTAAAAGTCCTTCTGCTCCTCAGCCTCCAACCTTTGCTCTCTGTAATGGTCCTTCTGTAACGCAGTCTCCAACCTCTGCTCTCTGTATCAATCCTTCTTCACCTCAGTCTCCAATGTCTGCTCTCTGTAACAGTCCTTCTGCACCCTAGTCTCCAACATCTGTTCTCTACAACAGTCCTTCTGCACCGAAGTCTCTAAACTCTGCTGTCTCTAACAGTCCTTCTGTATTGCAGTCTACAAATTCTTCTCTCTATAAAGATCCTGCTGCACCCCAATTGCCAACCTCTGCTTACTGTAACAGTTCTTCTGCACCTCAGATTCCAACCTCTGCTCTCTGTATGAGTCTTTCTAAGCCTTAGTCTAAAACCTCTGCTGTCTGTAACAATCCTTCTGCACCCCAGTCTCCAACATGTACTCTCTGTAACAGGTCTTCTTCACCCCAGTCTCCAAACTCTGCTCTCTGTAACAGGCCTTCTGCACCCTATTCCCCAACCTCTTCTCTCTGCAACGATCCTTCTGCACCTCAGTCTCCAACCTCTGTTCTCTGCAGCATTTCTTCTGCACCCAAGTTTCCAAACTGTGCTCTCTGTAACTGTCCTGATGCACCCCAGTGTCCAAACTCTTCCCTCTGTAGCGATCCTTCTGCACCTCATTTTCCAACCTCTGCTCTCTGCAACGATCCTTCTGCACCCCAGTCTCCATCCTCGGCTCTCTGTAAGAATCCTTTTGCACCCCAGTCTCCAACTTCTCCTCTTTGTAAAAGTCCTTCTGCACCTCAGTCTCCAAGTTCTGCAATCTGTAACAGTCCTTCTGCACCCCAGTCTCAAACCTCATCACTCAGAAATAATCTTTCTGAATCTCAGTCTCCAACCTCTGCTCTCTTTAATAGTCCTTATGCACCCCAGTCTCCAACATCTCCTCTCTGCAACGATCCTTCTTTTCCCCAGGCTCCAACTTCTGCTCTCTGCAATGGTCCTTCTACATCCCAGTTTCCAAAATCTTCTCTCTGTAGCAGTCCTTCTGCACCTAAGTCTCAAAACTCTGCTCTCTGAAACAGTCCTTCTGCACCCCTGTCTCCAACCTCTGATCTCAGTAGCAGTTCTTGTGCACCCCAATCTCCAAACTCTGCTCTCTGTAACACTCCTTCTGCACCCTAGTCTCCACCCTCTACTCTCTGTAAAAATTCTTCTGCACCTCAGTCTTCAACCTCTGCTCTCTGTAACATCCTTCTGCAACCCATTCTCCAAACGCTGCTCTCTGTAAGAGTCTTCTTCACCCCAGTCGTCGAACTCTGCTCTCTGTAACAGGCCTTCTGCACCCCAGTCTTCAAACTCTGCTCTCTGCTATCTGTAAAAGGCCTTCTGCACCCCAGTCTCCAACATCTGCTCTCTGCAACGATTATTCTTCAACCCACTCTCCAAACTCTGCTCTCTGTAAAAGTCCTTTTGTATCGCAGTCTTCAACCTCTTCTCTTTATAACGGTCCATCTGCTCCCCAATTGCCAACCTCTGCTTTCTGTAACAGTCCTTCTGCACCTCAGTCTCCAAACTCTTCTCTCTGCAACGATCTTTCTACACCTCAGTCTCCAACCTCTTCTATCTGTAAAAGTCCTTCTGCACCTCAGTCTCCGTCCTTTGCTCTATGTAATTGTCCTTCTGCTCCCCAGTCTCTAATCTCTGCTCTCTGTAACAATCTTTCTGCACCTCTGTCTCCAACGTCTGCTCTCTGTAATAGTCCTTCTGCACCCCAGTCTCCAAAATTTGCTCTCTGCAACGGTCCTTCTGCACCCCAGTCTCCAAAATTTGCTCTCTGTAACAGTCCTTCTGTACGGCAGTCTCAAAACTCTTCTCTCTATAACGGTCCTTCTGCACCCCAATTTCCAAACTCTACTCTCTGTAACAGACCTTCTAATCCTCAGTCTGAAACCTCTGCTGTGTGCAACAATCCTTCTAAACAACAGGCTCCAAACTGTGCTATCAGTAACAATCCTTCTGAACCCCAGTCTCTAACATCTGCTCTCTGTAATAGGTTTTCTGCAACCCAGTCTCTAAACTCTGCTCTCTGTAACAGGCCTTCTGCACCCCATATCCAACCTCTTCTCTCTGCAAAAGTCCTTCTACACCCCAGTTACCAACCTCTGCTCTCTGCATCGATCCTTCTGCATCCCAGTCTCCAAAGTCTGCTCTCTGTAAGATCCTTCTGCATTCCAGTCTCCAACATCTTCTCTCTGTAACAGTCCTTTTACACAACAGTCTCCAACCTCTGCTCTCTGCTACAGTCCTTCTGCACCAATGTCTCCAACTTATGCTCTCTGAAACATTTCTTCAGCACCCCAGTCTCCAACCTGTGCTCTCTTAAACTATCCTACTGAACCCCAGTCCTCAAACTCAGCTCTCTGTAGCGATCCTTCTGTACCTCAGTCTCCAACCTCTGCTCTATGCAATGATCCTTCTGCATCCCAGTCTCCCACATCTTCTCTCTGCAATGGTCCTTCTGCACCCCAGTCTCCAAACTCTGCTCTCTGTAACAGTCCTTCTGTATGTCAATCTCCGAACTCTTCTCTCTATAACGGTCCTTCTGCACCCAATTTCCAACCGCTGCTTTCTGTAACAGTCCTTCTCAGCCTCAATCTGAAATTTCTGCTCTCTCCAACAATTCTTTTAAACCCCAGTCTTCAAACTGTGCTATCTGTAAGAATCCTTCTGCACCCCAGTCTCCAACATCTGCTTTCTATAACAGGTTTTCTGCAACCCCGTCTCCAAACTCTGCTCTCTGTTACAGGCCTTCTGCACCCCAGTCTCCAACCTCTGCTCTCTGCAACGATCCTTCTGCATCCCAGTCTCCAAAGTCTGCTCTCTATAAGATCCTTCTGTACCCCGTTCTCCAAACTTTGCTCTCTGTAACAGTCATTCTGCACCTCAGTCTCCAACCTCATCTCTCTGCAATGGCCCTTGTGCACCCCAGTATCCAACCTCTGTTCTCTGCAGCTGTCCTTCTGCACCCCAGGCTACAAAATCTGCTCTCTGTAACACTCCTTCTGCACCCCAGTCTCCAAACTCTACTTTCTGTATCAGTTATTCTGTACCCCAGTCTAAAACCTCTGCTCTCTCTAACAGTCCTTCTGAACCTCAGTCTCCTACCTCTGCTCTCTGCAACAGTCCTTCTGCACCCCAGTCTCCAACCTCTGCTCTCTGCAAACGTCTTATTATACTCCAGTATCCAACATCTGATCTCTCAACGATTTTTCTGCATCTCAGTCTCCAACGTCTGCTCTCTGCAACAGTCCTTCTACACACCAGACTCCAAACTCTGCTCTATGCTACAATCCTTCTGCACCCCAGTCTTCAACCTCTGCTTTCTAAAACATTTCTTCTGCACCCCAGTCTCCAACCTGTGCTCTCTGAATCTGTCCTACTGCACCCCGGTATCCAACCTCTGCTCTCTCCAACAATCCTTCTGCATCCCAATCTCCAACCTCTGCTCTCTGCAACAATACTTCTGCAACCCAGTCTACAAGTTCTGCTCTCTGTAACAGTCCTTCTGCACATCAGAGTCCTACCTCTGCTCTGTGTAACGATCCTTCTCCACCTCATGTCCAAACTCTGCTCTCTGTAACATGCCTTCTACACCACAGTCTCCAACGTATGCTTTCTGTAACAGTTCTTCTGAACCCAAATTCCAAACTCTTATCTCTGTAACTCTCCTTCTGCACCCCAGTGTCCATGCTCTGCTCTCTGTAAGAATCCTTTGACACACCTATATTTAACCTCTCCTCTCTTTAAAAGACCTTCTGCACCTCAGTATCCATCCTCTGCAATCTGTAACGGTCCTTCTGCACCCCAGTCTCCAAACTCTGCTCTCTGTATCAGTCCTTCTGCACACAAGTCTCCAAACTCTGCTCTCTGCAAAATTTTTTCTGCACCCCAGTCTCCAACCTGTGCTCTCTGTAACAGTCCTTCTGCACCCCAGTCTCCAACATCTGCTCTCTGCAACGATCCTTTTTCTATCCAGTCTCCAAACTCTGCTCTCTGTAAAAGTCCTTTTGTATCACAGTCTCCAACCTCTTCTATTTGTAACTGTCCATCTGCTGCCGAATTGCCAACCCCTGCTTTATGTAACAGTTCTTCTGCACCCCAGTCTCCAAACTCGTCTCTGCAATGATCCTTCTGCACCTCAGTCTCCAACCTCTGTTCTCTCTACAAGTCCTTCTGCATCTCAGTCTCCATCCTTTGCTTTCTGTAATTGTCCTTCTGGACCCCAATCTCCAATCTCTGCTCACTCTAACAATCCTTCTGCACCTCTGTCTCCAACGTCTGCTTTCTGTAACAGGCCTTCTGCACCCCAGTCTCCAAACTCTGCTCTCTGTAACAGTCCTTCTGTACCGCAGTCTCCAAACTCTTCTCTCTATAAGGGTACTTCTGCACCCCAATTGCCAACCTCTGCTTTCTGAAACAGTCCTTCTGCACCTGAAACTCCAACCTCTGCTCTCTGTAACAGTCCTTCTAAGCCTCAGCCTGAAACCTCTGCTCTCTGCAACAATCTTTCTAAACCCCAGTCTTCAAACTGTGCTATCTGTAACAATTCTTCTGCACCCCAGGTTCAAACATCTGCTCTCTGTAACAAGTCTTCTGCAATTCAGTCTCCAATGTCTGCACTCGTAACAGGCCTTCTGAACCCAAGTCTGCAACCTCTTCTCTCTGCAACGATTCTTCTGCACCTCAGTCTCCAACTTCTGCTCTCAACAGTCCTTCTGCCCCCCAGTCTCCAACCTCTGCTCTCTGTAAGATCTTTCTGCCCACCGTTTTCCAAACTTTGCTCTCTGTAACAGTCATTCTGAACCTCAGTCTCCAACCTCATCTCTCTGCAACGGCGCTTCCGCACCCCAGTATCCAACCTCTGTTCTCTGCAGCAGTCCTTCTGCACCCCAAACTACGAACGTTGCTCTCTGTAACAGTCATTCTGCACCCCAGTCTCCAAACTCTACTTTCCGTGTCAGTAATTCTTCACCCCAGTCTAAAACCTCTGCTCTCTGCAACAGTCCTTCTACACCCCAGTCTCCAACCTCTGCTCTCTGCTACAGTCCTTCTGCACCCCAGTCTCCAACCTCTGGTCTCTTCAACATTTCTTCTGCACCCCAGTCTCCAACCTGCACTCTGTAACTATCCTACTGCACCCCGGTCTCCAAACTCTACTCTCTGTAGTGATTCTTCTGCACCTCATTCTCCAACCTCTGTTCCCTGCAACGATCCATCTGCACACCAGTCTCCAATGTCTGTAATCTTTAACAGTCCTTCTGACCCCAGTGTCCAGCCTCTGCCCTCTATAACATCCTTCTGCACCCCAGTTTCCAAACTCTGCTCTCTGTGACATTCCTTCTGCACCCCAGTCTCCACCCTCTACTCTTTGTAACCGTACTTCTGCACCGCAGTCTCCAATCTCTCCTCACCGAAACATTTCTTCTGCACTCCATTCTCCAAACTGTGCTCTCTGTAACTGTCTTTCTTACCCCAGTCTCATACCTCTGCTCTCTGTAACGATCCTTCTGCACCTCAGTCTCCAACGTCTGCTCTCTGTAACTGGCTTACTGCACCCCAGTCTTCAACCTCTGCTCTCGGTAACAGTTCTTCTGCACCCCAATCTCGAATCTTGGCTCTTTGTAACAGTCTTTCTGCACCCCAGTCTCCAACATCTTTTCTCTGCAATGATACTTCTGAACCTCAGTCTCAAATCTCTGCTCTCTGCAACAGTCCTTCTGCACCCCAGTCTCCAGACTCTGCTCTCTGTAAGATCCTTTTCCATTACTTTCTCCAACCTCTCCTCTCTGTAACAGTCCTTCTGCACCCCAGTATCCAACCTCTAATCTCTGTAAAAGTCCTTCTGCACCTCAGTCTCCAACCTTTGCTCTCTGTAATGGTCCTTCTGCACCCTAGTCTTCAACATCTGCTCTCTACAACAATCCTTCTGCACCAAAGTCTCCAAACTCTGCTCTCTATAACCGTCTTTCTGCACCCAAATTGCCAACATCTGCTTTCTGAAACAGTCCTTCTGCACCTCAGATTCCAACCTCTGCTCTCTGTAACAGTCTTTTTAAGCCTCAGTCAAGAACCTCTGCTGTCTGCAACAATCCTTCTGCACCCCAGTCTCCAAACTGTGCTATCTGTAACAATCCTTCTGCACCCCAGTCTTCAATCTCTGCTCTCTGTAACAGGTCTTCTACACCCCAGTCTGCAGCCTCTGCTTTCTGTAACAGGCCTTCTGCTCCCCAGTCTCCAAACTCTTCTCTCTTCAAAGATTCTTTGCACCTCAGTCTCCAACCTCTGCTCTCAGCAACAGTCCTTCTAAACCGCAGTCCCCAACCTCTGCTCTCTGCAATGATCCTTCTGCATCCCAGTCTTCAACAACTGCTCTCTGCAACAGTCCTTCTGCACCCCAGTCTACAACCTCTTCTCTCTGCTACAGTACTTCTGCAGCCCAGTCTTCAACCTCTTCTCTCTGCAACATTTCTTCTCCACCCAAGTCTCAAACCTGTGCTCTCTGTAACTGTCCTGCTGCAACCCAGTCTCCAACCTCTGTTCTCTGTAGCGAACCTTCTGCACCTCATTCTCCAACCTCTGCTCTGTTCAGCGATCCTTCTGCACCCCAGTCTCCATTCTCTGCTCTCTGTAAAAATCCTTCTGCACCCCAGTATCCAACCTCTCCTCTCTGTAAAAGTCATTCTTCACCTAGTCTCCATGTTCTGCAATCTGTAACAGTCCTTCAGCACCCCTTTCTCAAACCTCTGCACTCAGAAATGATCTTTCTGCATCTCAGTCTCCAAACTCTGCTCTCTTTAATAGTTTTTCTGCACCCCAGTCTCCAACATCTTCTCTCTGCAGCAATCCTTCTTCTCCCCAGGCTCCAACCTCTGCTCTCTGCAAAGGTCCTTCTACATCCCAGTGTCCAAAATCTGCTCTTTGTAACAGTCCTTTTGGACCTCAGTCTCCTAACTCTGTTCTCTGAAACAGTCCTTATTAAGCCCTGTCTCCAAACTCTGATCTCAGTAACAGTTCTTCTGCACCCCAATCTCCAAACTCTGCTCTCTGTAGCACTCCTTCTGCACCCCAGTCTCCACCATCTTCTTTCTGTAGAAGTCCTTCTGCACCTCAGGCTCCAACCTCAGCTCTCTGTAAGATCCTTCTGCAACCCATTCTCCAAACGCTGCTCTTTGTAACAGTCTTCTGCACCCCAGGCTCCAAACACTGCTCTCTGTAACAAGCCTTCTGCACCCCAGTCTTCAACTTCTCCTCTCTGTAACAGGCATTCATCACCCCAGTCTTTAGCCTGTGCTCTCTGCAATGATCCTTCTGCATCCCAGTCTCCAAACTCTGCTCTCTGTAACAGTCCTTCTGCACCCCATGACCCAACATCTGCTCTCTGAAACAGTCCTTCTGCACCTCATTCTGAAAACTCGGCTTTCTTCAAAAATCTTTCCGCACCCATTTTCCAAACTTTGCTCTCTGTAACAGTCCTTCTGAACTTCAGTCTACAAAATGCTCTCTGTAATATCCTTCTGCAACCCAGTGACGAGATTGTGCTACCTTTAACAGTCCTTCTGCACCTCAGTCTACAAACTCTGCTCTCTGTAAGAGGCCTTCTGACCCCAGTCTCCAATCTCTGCTCTCTGTAGCAGGCCTTCTTCACCCAGTCTCCAACCTCTTCTCTCTGCAAGGATCTCTCTTAACCTCAGTCTCCAACCTCTGCTCTGTGCAACAGTCCTTCTGCACCCCAGTCTCCAACTTCTGCTCTCTGTAACAATCCTTCTGCGCCTGAGTCTCCAACCTCTGCTCTCTGCAACGGTTCTTCTGCACACCAGTCTCCACACTCTGTTCTCTGAAACAGTTCTTTTGCACCCCAGTCTCCAACCTTTGCTCTCTGCAACAGTCCTTCTGCACCCCAGTCTCTAACCTCTGCTCTCTGATACAGTACTTCTGCACCCCAGTCTCCAACATCTGCTATCTGTATCAGTCCTTTTGCACCTCAGTCTTCAACCTCTGCTCTCTGCAGCAGTCCTTTTACTCCCCAGTAACCAAAATCTGCTCTGTGTAACGATCCTTCTGAACCTTAGTTTCCAACCTCTGCTCTCTGCAACGATACTCCTGCACCCCTGTATCCAAATCTGATCTCTGTATCAGTCCTTCTGCAACACAGTCTCCAAACTCTGCTCTCTGTAACGATTCTTCTGCACCTCATCTCCAAATTCTGCTCTTTGTAAAAGTCTTTCTGCACCTCAGTCTCCAACCTCCGTTCTCTTTAACAGTCCTTCTGCACCCCAGGCTCCAACATCTGCTCTCTGCAACAATCCTTATTCTCCCCAGGCTCCAATCTGTGCTCACAGCAACGGTCCTTATACACCCAAGTTTCCAAACTCTGCTCTCTGTACACTCCCTCTGCACCCAGACTCCACCCTCTACTCTATGTAAGAGTCCTTCTTGACCTCCGTCTCCAACCTCTGTTCTATGTAAGATCCTTCTGCCACGCATTCTCCTAATGCTGCTCTCTGGAACAGTCCTTCTGCACCCCAGTCTCCAAACTCTGCTCTCTGTAACAGGCCTTGTGCACCCCAGTCTTCAACCTCTGCTCTCTGTAACAGGCCTTCTGCATCCCAGTCTCCAACCTGTGCTCTCTGCAACGATCCTTCTGCACCACGGTCTCAAAACTCTGCTCTTTGCAACAGTCCTTCTGCACTCCAGGATCCAACATCTGCTTTCTGCAACAGTCCTTATGCACCTAAGTCTGAAAACTCTGCTCTCTGCCACAATCCTTCTGCACCCCAGTTTCCAACCTTTGCTCTCTTTAATAGTCCTTCTGAACCTCAGTCTCCAAAATGCTCTCTGTAAGATCATTGTGCAACCCAGTCTCGAAAATGTGCTATCTGTAACATTTCTTCTGCACCCCAGTCTCCAAACTCTGCACTCTGTAACAGGCCTTCTGCACCCAGGTCTCCAATCTCTGCACTCTGTAACAGGCCTTCTGCACACCAGTCTCCAACCTCTTCTCTCTTCAATGATCCTTCTTCACCTCAGTCTCCAAACTCTGCTCTCTGCAACAGTCCTTCTGGACCCCAGTCTCTAACCTCTGCTCTCTGTAAAAATCCTTCTGCACTCCGGTCTTTAAATTTGCTCTCTGCAAAAGTCCTTTACTACTGCAGTCTCCAAACTCTGCTCCATGTAACGGTCCTTCTGAACCCCAGTCTCCAACCTCTGCTTTCTGTATCAGTTCTTCTGCACCCCAGTCTCCAACCTCTGCTCTCTCTATCAGTCCTTTTGCACCTCAGTCTCAAACCTCTGTTCTCTGCAGCAGTCTTTTCACACCCCAGGAACCAAACTCTGCTCTGTATAACTCTTCTTCTGCACCATAGTTTCCAACCTCTGCTTTGTGCAACGATCCTTCTGCACCCCAGTATCCAAACTCTGTTCTCTGTATCAGTCTTTCTGCACCACAGTCTCCAAACTCTGCTCTCAGCATCAGTCCTTACGCACCCAAGTCTCCAAACTCTGCTCTCTGCAACATTTCTTCTGCACCCCAGTCTCCAACCTTTATTTTCTGTAACTGTCCTTCTGCAACTCAGTCTCCAACCTCTGCTCTCTGTAACAGTCCTTCTGCACCGCAGTCTCCAACATCTGCTCTCTGGAATGATCCTTCTTCTACCCAGTCTCAAAAATCTGCTCTCTGTAAAAGTCCTTTTTTATCGCAGCCTCCAAACTCTTCTCTTTGTAACAGTCCATCTGCAAACCAATTGCCAACCTCTGCTTTTTATAAAAGTCCTTTTGCACCTCAGACTACAACCTCTTTTCTCTGTAACAGTCCTTCTAATCCTCAATCTGAAACCTCTGCACTCTACAACGATCCTTCTACACCCCAGTCTCCAAACTGTGCTATCTCTAACAATCCTTCTGCACCCAAGTCTCCAAACTCTGCTCTCTGTAACAGGTCTTCTGCAACCCAGTCTCCAAACTCTGCTCTCTGTAACAGTCCTTCTTCACCTCAGTCTACAACCTCATCACTCTGCCACGGACCTTCTGCTCCCAGTCTCCAACCTCTGTTCTCTGCAATGATCTTTCTGCATCCCAGTCTCCAACGTCTGCTCTCTGCAACAGTCCTTCTACACCCCAGTCTCCAACCTCTGCTCTCTGTAACAATCTTTCTGCACCTCAGTCTCCAACGTCTGCTCTCTGTAACAGTCCTTTTCTACCCCAGTCTTCAACATCTGCTCTCTGCAGCGGTCCTTCTGCACCCCAGTCTCCAAACTCTGCTCTCTGTAACAGTCCTTCTGTACCGAAGTCTCCAACCTCTTCTTTCTATAATGGTTCTTCTACACGCGAATTGCCAACCTCTGCTTTCTGGAACAGTCCTTCTTTGCCTCAGATTCCAAACTCTGCTCTGGGTAACATTCCTTCTAAGCATTAGTCTGAAACCTCTGCTCTCTGCAACGATCCTTCTGCACCCCAGTCTCCAAACTGTGCTTTCTGTAAAAATACTTCTGCACCCCTGTCTCCAACCTCTGTTCTCTGTAAAAGGTCTTCTGCACCCCAGTCTCAAACTCTGCTCACTGTAACAGGCCTTCTGCACCCCAGTCTCCAACCTCTTCTCTCTGCAATGATCCTTCTGCACCTCAGTTTCCAACCTCTGCTCTCTGTAACAATCCTTCTGCAACTCAGTTTCCAACCTCTGGTCTCTGTGACAGTCCTTCTGCACCCCAGTCTTCAACATCTGCAATCTGCAGCGATTCTTCTTCTACCCAGTCTCCAACCTCTGCTCCCTGTAACAGTCCTTTTGTATTGAAGTCTCCAACCTCTTCTCTTTGTAACGGTTCTTCTGCTCCCCAATTGCCAACCTCTGCTTTCTGAAAAAGTCCTTCTGCACCCCAGTCTCTAACCTCTTCTCTCTGCTACGATCCTTCTGCACCTCAGTCTCTAAACTCTGCTCTCTGCAACACCTCAATCCTCAACCTCCTCTCTCTGTAATAGTACTTCTGCACCTAAGTCTGAAACCTCTCCTTTCCACGATCCTTCTGCACCCCAGTCTCCAACCACTGCTCTCTGTAACAGTCCACCTTCACCTTAGTCTCCAACCTCTGCTCTCTTTAAGATTCTTCAGCAACCCTTTCTTCAAAATCTGCTCTGTGTACCAGTCCTTCTGCACCCCAGTCTCCAACCTCTCCTCTCTGTAACAGGCCTTGTGCACGCCCGTCTCCAAATCTGCTCTCTTTAGCAGGCCTTCTGCACGCAAGTCTCCAACCTCTGCTCTCTGCAACGATCCTTCTGCACACCAGTCTTTAACCTCTGCTCTCTGCAATGATCCTACTGCACCCCAGTCTCCAACCTCTGATCTCTACAACAGTCCTTCTGTACCTCAGTCTCCAAATTCTGCTCTCTGTAAGATCCTTCTACACCACTGTCTCCAAACTCTGCTCTCTGTAACAGTCCTTCTTTACCCCAGTCTCCAACCTCTGCTCTCCGCAACAGTTTTTCTACACCCCAGTCTCCAAACTCTGCTCTCTTCAACAGTCCTTCGGCACCCAAGTTACCAACATCAGCTCTCTTTTACAGTCCTTCTCCACCCCAGTCTCCAACATATGCTCTCTGTAACAGTCCTCCTGTACTGCAGACTCCAACCTCTGCTCTCTGTAAGGGTTTTTCTGCACCCCAGACTCCAATCTCTGCTTTCTGTATCAGTCTTTCTGCAACCAAGTCTCTTACCTCTGCTTTCTATAACAGTCCTTCTGCACCCCAGTCTCCAAAGTCCGCTATCTGCAACACTCCTTCTGCACCCCAGTCTCCAACCTCTGCTCTCTGTAACAATTCTTCTGCACCTCAGTCTCCGAACTCTGTACTCTGCAACGTTACTTCTGCACCTCAGTCTCCAACATCTACTCTCTGTATCAGTCTTTCTGCACCTGATTCTTCAACCTCTGATCTCTCTAGGATCCTTCTCCAACCCAGTCTCCAAACTCTCTTCTCTGTAACAGTCCTTCTGCACACCAGTCTCCCACCTCTGCTCTCTGTAACCATCCTTCTGCACCCCAGTCTTCAAACTCTGCTCTCTCCAAGGATCCTTCTACACCTCACTCTCCAACCTCTGCTCTTTGCAAGGATTCTTCTGCACCACAATCTCCAACCTCTGCTCTCTGCAACAGTCCTTCTGGACACCAGTCTCAAACATCTGCTTTCTTCAACAGTCCTTCAGCAACTCAGTCTAAAAACTCTGCTCTCTGCAACGATCCTTCTGCACCTCAATCTCCTACCTCTGCTCTCTGTAAGACCCTTCTGCAACCCAGTCTCCAAACTCTGCTCTCTGTAACAGTTATTCTGCAGAATAGTTTCCAACTTCTGCTCCCTGTAACAGGAATTTTGGAACCCAGTCTCGAAACTCTGCTCTCTTTAACAGGCCTTCAGAACCCCAGTCTCCAACCTTTTCTCTCTGCAAAGATTTTTCTCCACCTCAGTCTCAAACCTCTGCTCTCGGCAACAGTCCTTCTACACCCTACTCACCAACCTCTGCTCTCTGTAAGATCCTTATGCACTCCAGTCTCCAACTCTTCTCTCTGCAATGATTCCTCTCAATCCCAGTCTCCAACATCTGCTCTCTGCAACTGTCCTTTTGCACCCCAGTCTCCAAACTCTGCTCTCTGTAAGATTCATCTGAACCCCAGTCTCCAACCTCTGCTCTCTGTAACAGTCATTCTGCACACCAGTCTTCAAACTCTGCTCTATGTAACTGTCCTTCTGCACCTCAGTCTCCAAACTCTGCTCTCTGTAACAGTCCATCTGCACCTCAGTCTCTAAAATCTGCTCTCTTTCACGATCCTTCTATACCCCAGTCTCCCTAATTCTGCTCTCTACAACAGTCCTTCTGCACCACAGTCTCCAGACTCTGCTCTCTTTAAGATCCTTCTGCACTCCAGTTTCTAAACTCTGCTCTCTGTAACATTCCTCCTCCACACCAGTCTCTAACCTGTGCTCTCTGTAACAGTTTTTCTGCACCTCAGACTCCATCCTCTTCTCTCTGCTACAGTCCTTAAGCGCCACAATCTTTAACCTCTTCTCTCTGCCACAGTCCTTCTGCAGCTCAGTGTCAAAACTCTGCTCTCTGTAAGATCTTTCTGAAACCAAGTCTCCAACCTCTAATTTCTGCAATGGTCCTTCTGTAAACCAGTCTCCAACCTCTTTTCTCTACAAAAGTCATACTGCACCCCAGTCTCCAAAGTCTGCTCTCTGTAAGCGTCTTTCAGTCTCCAAGCTCTGTTCTCTGTAAGGGTCCTTCTGCACCCCAATCTTAAACCTCTGCTTTCAGTATCAGTCCTTCTGTACTGCAGTCTCGAAACACTGCTCTCTCCAATGATCCTTCTGCACCTCAGTCTCAAACCTCTCTCTCTAACAGTCCTTCTGTACTTCATTCTCCAAACTCTGCTCTCTGTAAGATTCTTTTTCAACCCAGTCTCCGAACTCTGATCTCTGTAACTGTCTTTCTGCACCCTAGTCTCCAGGAACTTCTCTCTGTAACAGGCCTTCTTCACCCCAGTCTCCAAACTCTGCTGTATGTAACAGGCCTTTTGCGCCCAGTCTCCAAACTCTTCTCTCTTTAATGATCCTTCTCTACCACAGTCTCCAAAATCTGCTCTCAGCAACAGTCCTTTTGCACCCCAGTCTCCAACCTATGCTCCCTGTAAGATTCTTCTGCACACCTGTCTCCAACCTCTTCTCTCTGTAACACTCCTCTGCACACCAGTCTCCAACTTCTTCTCTCTGTAAAGGTCCTTCTGCACCTAAGTCTCCAACTTCTGCTCTCTGCAACACTCCTTCTGCACCCCAGTCTCCTAACTTTGCTCTCTGTAACAGTTTTTTCTGCACCTCGGTCTTTAACCTGTGCTCTCTGTAAAAGTCCTTCTGCACCACAGTCTCCAACCTCTGCTCTCTCTAACAATCTTTCTGAACCCCAGTCTTAAAACTCTTCTCTCTGCAACAATCCTTCTGCACCCCACTCTCCAAAGTCTTCTCTCTGTTACAGTCCTTCTGCACCCCAGTCTTCAAACTCTGCTTTCTGTAACCATCTTCTGCATCTCAGTCTCCATCCTCTGCTGTATGAAACAGTTCTTCTTCACCCAAGTCTCCAACGTCTGGTCTCTGAAAAAGTCTTTCTAAACCCTAGTCTCAAACCTCTGTTCTTTGTAACAGTCTTTCTACACCCCATTCTCCATACTCTGCTCGCCCCAAGGATACTTCTGCACCCCAGTCTCCATCCTCTGCTCTCTGCACCTTTCCTTTTGCACCCCAGGCTCCAGCATCTGCTATCTGCAACAGTCCTTCTCCACCCCAGACTCCAAACTCTGCTCTCTGTAACAGTCCTTCTGGACCCAAATCTCCAACCTCTACTCTCTGCAACAGTCCTTCTACACCCCAGGCTCCACACTCTGCTCTCAGAAAAAGTTTTTCTGCACCCCAGTCTCCAAATTCTGCTCTCTGAAACAGGCCTTC
>NW_027524382.1:0-32636 GCF_052094955.1 Ictidomys tridecemlineatus
CGACCCTTCTTCACCCCAGTCTTTAACCTCTGCTCTCTTCAACAGTCCTTCTGCATCCCAGTCTTCAATATCTGCTCTCTGCAACAGTCCTTTTGCATCTCAGTCTGAAATCTGTGCTCTCTGCAATGATCCTTCTGCACCTCAGTCTCCTAACTCTGCTCTTTTTAAGACCCTTCTGCAACCCAGTCTCCATACTCTTCTCTTGGCAACAGTGCTTCTGCACCCTAGTCTCGAACCTCTGCTCTCTGTAAGATCCTTATGCACTCCAGTCTCCAACCTCTGCTCTCTGTAACAATCCTTCTGCACCCCAGTCTCCAACATCTGCTCTCTGCAACAGTTCTTCTGCACCTCAGTCTGAAAACTCTGCTCTCTGCAACGACCGTTCTGCATCCCAGTCTCCTACCTCTACTCTCTGTAACAGTCCTTCTGCACCTCAGTATCCCAACTCTGTTCTCTTTAACATCCTTCTACAAACTCTGCTCTCTGTAACAGGCCTTCTGCACCCCAGTTTCCAACCTCTTCTCTCTGCAATGATTCTTCTCCACCCCAGTCTCCAACATCTGCTCTCTGCAACAGTCCATTTGCACCCCAGTCTCCAAACTCTCTTATCTGTAACAGTCCTTCTGCACCTCAGTCTCCAACCTCTGCTCTCTTTAATAGTCTTTCTGCACTTCAGTCTAAAACATCTGCTCTCTGCAACAGTCTTTCTGCACCCCAGTCTCCAAACTCTGCTGTCTGCAACGCTCCTTCTGAACCCCAGTCTCCAACATCTGCTCTCTTCAACAGTCCTTCTGTACCACAGTCTCCAACCTCTGCTATTTGTAAGATTCTTGTGCCCTCCAAATTCCATACTCTTCACTCTGTAACATTCCTTCTCCACCCCAGTCTCCAAACTCTATCCTCTGCAACAGTCCTTCTGCTACCCAGTCCCCAACATCTGGTCCTTCTGTATCACAGTCTCAAACCTGTACTCTTTGTAACAGACCTTCTACACCCCAGTCTCCAACCTCTGCTTTCTGTATCAGTCTGTCTTAACCGCAGTCTCCAACCGCTGTTTTCTGTATCTATCCTTCTGCACCTCAGTCTCCAAACTCTGTTCTCTGCAACAGTCATTTTGCATCTTAGTCTCCAACCTCTACTCTCTGTAACAGTCCTTCTTCACTTCAGTCTCCAACCTCTGCTCTCTGTAGCATCCTTCTAAAACCGAGTCTCCAAATTCTACTCTCTGTAACAATCCTTCTGCACACCAGTCTCCAACCTCTGCTCTTTTAAATGATCCTTCTTAACCCCAGTCTCCAATGTCTGCTCTCTGCAACAGTCCTTCTGCACCTCAGTCTTCAATATCTGCTCCCTGCAACAGTCATTCTGCACTTCAGTGGAAAAACTCTGCTGTATGCAACGAACCTTCTGCACCTCAGTCTCCGAACTCTGCTCTCTGTAAGATCATTCTGAAACCCAGTCTTTAAACTCTGCACTCGGTAATCATCCTTCTGCACAACAGTCTCCAACCTCTGCTCTCAGCAAGAGGACTTCTGCATCCCAGTCTCCAACCACTGTTCTCTGTAACAGGCCTTCTGCACCCCAGTCTCTAAACACTCCTCTCTGCGAGGATTCTTCTTCACAGCAGTCTCCAAACTTTGCTCACTGCAACAGTCCTCTTGCACCACAGTCTCCAAAATCTGCTCTCTGTAAGATCCATCTGAACTGCAGTCTCCATCCTCTGCTCTCTGTAACAGTCCTTCTGCAAACCGGTCTCCCACCTCTGCTCTCTGTAACAGTTTTTCTGTACCTCATCCTCCAACCTCTGGTCTCTGCAACAGTCTTTCTGAACCCCACTCTCCAACCTCTGCTCTCTGCAAAAGTCCGTCTGCACCCAAGTCTCCAACATCTGCTCTCTGCAACAGTCCTTCTGCACCCAAGTCTACAACTCTGCTTTCTGCAACGATCTTTCTGAACCCCAGTCTCCAACGTCTGCTCTCTGCAAGAGTCCTTCTGGACCACAGTCTTCAAGCTCTGCTCTCTGTAACAATCCTTCTGCACCCCTGTCTGCAACCTCTGCCCTCTGAATGATCCTTCTGCAACCCAGTTTCAAACTCTGCTCTCTGTAACAGTGCTTCTGCCAACCGGTCTCCAACGTCTGCTCTCTGCAAGGATCCTTCTTCACCAAAGTCTCCAAACTCTGCTCTCTGCAACAGTCCTTCCTCACCCCAGTCTCCAATATCTGGTCTCTGCAACAGTCCTTTTGCACCTCACTCTGAAAAGTCTGCTCACTGCAAGGACCCTTCTGCACCACAGTCTCCTACTTCTACTCTCTCTAACAGTCTTTCTGCACCCCATTCTCGCGTCTGTGCTCTTTGTAAGATCCTTCTACAACCCAGTCTTTAAACTCTGCACTCTGTAACAGTCCTTCTGCCCAACAGTCTCCAAACTCTGCTCTCTGTAAAATGACTTCTGCCACGCAGTCTCCAAACTCTGCTCTCTGTGATAGGCCTTCTGCACCCCAGTCTCCAACCTCTTCTGCACCCCAGTCTCCAGAATCTGATCTCTGCAACTGTCCTTTTGGACCCCAATCTCAAAACTCTTCTCTCTGTAAGATCCATCTGAACCCCCAGCTCCAAACTTTTCTCTCTGTAACAGTCCTCTGCACCCCAGTCTCAAAACACTGCTCTCTGTAACAGTACTTCTGTACCTCAGGCTCCAACCTCTTCTCTGTGTAAGTTTTTGTGCACCCCAGTATCTAAAATCTGCTCTCTGCCACAGTCCTTCTGCACCCCGGTCTCCAAAATCTGCTCTCTGGAACAGTCCTTCTGCACCCCAGTCTCTAAACTGTGCTCTCTTCAACGATCCTTCTGGACCCCAGTCTCCAACGTCTGCTCTCTGAAACAGTCCTTCTGCAACACAGTCTCCAACATCTTCTCTTTATTAGATCCTTCTGCACTCTAGTTTCCAAACTCTGCTCTCTGTAACATTCTTTCTCCACCGGAGTCTCAAACCTCTGTCTTCTGCAACAGTCTTCTGCTCCCCAGTCTCTGAGATCTGCTCTCTGTAACAGTTCTTCTATACCGCAGTCTCCAACCTCTGCTCTTTGTAACGGTCCTTCTACACCCCAGTCTACAACCTCTGCTTTCTGTATCAGTCTTTCGGAACCCCAGTCTCTAACCTCTGTTCTCTGTATCTATTCTTCTGCACCTCAGTCACTAACCTGTGCTCTATGTAAGTGTCCTTCTGCACCCCAGTCTCCAACCTCTTCTCCCGGTAACAGTCTTATACGGCAGTCTCCAAACTCTGCTCTCTGTAATGGTCATTCTGCATCCCAATTTCATAACTCTGCTTTCTATAACAGTCCTTCTGCACCCCAGTCTACAACCTCTACTCTCTGAAACAGTCCTTCTGCACTCCAGTCTTCATCCTCTGCTCTCTGCAACAGTCCTTCTGCACCCAGTTTTCAACCTCTGCTCTCTGCAACAGTCCTTCTGGACCCCAGTCTCCAAACTCTGCTCTCGGCAACGATACTTCTGGACCCTAGTCTCCAACCTCTACTCTCTGCAACAGTCCTTCTGCACCACAGTCTCAAACCTCTGCTCTCTGTAAGATCTTTCTACACTCCAGTTTACAAAATCTGCTCTTTCAAACATTTCTTCTCCATCGCAGTCTTCAACCTCTGCTTTCTGCGAGGGTGGGCACCCCAGTCTCCAAACTCTGTCCTCTGTAACAGTCCATCTGAACCCCAGTATTGAACCTCTGCTCTCTGTAACAGTCCTTCTGTACCGCAGTCTTAAAAATTTGCTCTCTGGAACGGTCTTTCTGCACCCCAGTCTGCAATATCTGCTTTCAATATCAGTCATTCTGAACCCCAGTCTCAAACTCTGCTCTCTGTATCTATCCTTCTGCACCTCAGTCTTCAACTTGTGGTTTTTGTAACATTCCATCTGCACCAGAGTCTCCAATCTCTGCTTTCTGTAAGAAATTTTCTATACCACAGTCTCCAAACTCTGGTCTCTGTAACGGTCTTTCTGCACCCTAATTTTCAACCTCTGCTTTCTGTAACAGTCCTTCTGCAACTCAGTCTCCAAACTCTGCTCTCTGTAACAGTACTTCTGCACCTCAGTCTGAAACTTCTGTTCTCTGCACGATCCTTCTGCACCCCAGTCTCCAACCACTGCTCTCTGTAACAGTCCACCTGAACGTCAGTCTCTAAACTCTGCTCTCTGTAAGATCCTTCAGCAACCCAGTATCAAAACTCTGCTAACTCTTACAGGCCTTCTGCACGCCAGTCTCCAAACTCTGCTCTCTGTAGCAGGCCTTCTGCACCACAGTCTCCAACCTCTGCTCTCTGCAACAATCCTTCAGAACCCCAGTCTCCAACCTCTGCTCTCTGCAACAGTCATTCTGCACTTCAGTGTCCAAATTCTGCTTACTGTAAGATCCTTTTGCACCCCTGTATCAAACCTCTGCACTCGTTAATAGTCCTTCTGCACCTGAGTTTCCAACCTCTGCTTTCTGTAACAAAACTTCCGCACCTCATTCTCCAACATCTGCTCTCTGCAACAGTCCTTCTGCATCCCAGTCTCCAACCTTTGCTCTCTATAACAGTCCTTCTGCAACCTAGTTACAAATATCTTCTCTATGCAACACTCATTCTGCACCCCAGTCTCCAACATCTGCTCTCTGATACAGTTCTTCTGCACCTCAGTCTTAAAACTATGCTCTCTGCAACGACCCTTCTGCACCACAGTCTCCTACATCTGCTCTCTCTAACAATCCTTCTGCAACTCAGTCTCCCAACTCTGCTCTCTTTAATATCTTTCTGAAACCCAGTCTTTAAACTCTGCTCTCTTTAACAGGCCTTCTCCAACCCAGTCTCCAACCTCTTCTCTCTGCAATGATTCTTCTCCACCCCAGTCTCCAACATCTGCTCTCTGCAACAGTCTTTTTGCACACCAGTATCCAAACTCTGCTCTCTGTAAGATCCATCTGAATGCCAGTCTCCAACCTCTGCTCCCTGTAAGAGTCTTTCTGCACCCCAGTCTCCTAACTCTGCTCTCTGTAACAGTCCTTCTGCACCTCAGTCTCCAAACTCTGCTCTGTGTAACAGTCCTTCTGCAACCCAGTATCTATAATCTGCTCTCTGCAACAGTCCTTCTGCCCCACAGTCTCCGTCATCTGCTCTCTGCAACAGTCCTTCTGCACCCCATTCTCCAAACTCTGCTCTCTGCAACGATTTTCTGGACCCCTGTCTCCAATGTCTGCTCTCTGCAACAGTCTTTCTGCATCACAGTCTCCAACCTCTCTCTCTGTAAGATCCTTCTGCACTCCAGTTTCCAAACTCTGCTCTCTGTAACATTCTTTCTTAACCCAAGTCTCATACCACGATCCACTGCAAAACTTTTTCTGCTCCCCAGTCTCCGAGATCTGCTCTCTGTAACAGTCCTTCTGTACCGCAATCTCCAACCTCTGCTCTTTCTAACGGTCCTTCTACACCTCAGTTTCCTAACTCTGCTTTCTGTATCATTCTTTCTGAACCCCAGTCTCCAACCTCTGTTCTCTGTATCTATTCTTCTGCACCTCATTCTCCAACCTGTACTCTATGTAAGAGTCCTTCTGCACCCCAGTCTCCAACCTCTTTTCTCGGTAACAGTCCTATACCGCAGTTTCAAACCTCTACTCTCTGTAACGGTCCTTCTGCACCCAATTTTCCAAACTCTGCTCTCTGTAAAAGTCCTTCTAAAAATCAGTCTCCAACCTTTGTTCTCTGTAACAATCCTTCTGCACCTCAGTCTCCAAACACTGCTCTCTGTAACACTCCACCTGCACCTCAGTCTCCAACCTCTCCTCTTTGTAAGATCCTTCTGCAATCCAGTCTCCAAATACTGCTCTGTATAACAGTTCTTCTGCACCTCAGTCTCCAACCTCTGCTCTATGTAACAAAACTTCTGCACCTCAGGTTCCAAACTTTGTTTTCTGCAACAGTACTTCTGCACTCCAGTCTCCAACCTCTGCTCTCTGCAACAGTCCTTCTGCACCCCAGTGTCAAAACTCTGCTCTCTGCAACTGTCCTTCTGCACCACAGTCTCCAAACTCTGCTTTCCGTAAGATCCTTCTGCACTCCAGTTTCCAATCTCTGCTCTCTGTAACATTCCCTCTTCAATCCAGAATTTATCCTCTGCTTTCAGCAAGTGTCCTGCTGCACCCCAGGCTCCAACGTCTATCCTCTGCAACAGTCCTTCTACTCCCGAGTTTCCAACATTTGCTCTCTGTAACAGTCTTTCTGTACCGCAGTTTTCAACCTCTGCTCTCCATAACGTGCCTTCTGCACCTCAGTCTCCAAACTCGGCTTTCTATATCAGTCCTTCTGAACACTAGTCTCAAACCTGTGCTCTCCGTATCTATCCTTCTGCACCTCAGTCTCTAACCTGTGCTCTCTGTAACATTTCTTCTGCACCGCAGTATCCAACCTCAGCTCTCTGTAACAGTTTTTCAATACCGAAATCTTCAAACTCTGGTCTCTGTAACAATACTTCTGCACCCCAATTTCCAACCTCTTCTTTCTGTAACAGTCCAACTGCACCTCCGTCTCCAAATTCTGCTCACTGTAAGATACTTCTGCAACCCTGTATTTAACCTCTGCTCTCTGTAACTGTCCTTCTGCACCAGAGTCTCCAAACTCTGCTCTCTGTAACACGACTTTTGCACCTTAGTCTCCGACCTATAGTCTCTGCAACAGTCCTTCTGCAACCCAGTCTCCAAACTCTGCTCTCTACAACAGTCCTTCTGCACCTCAGTCTCCAACCTCTGCTCTCTCCAATGGTCATTATGCACCCTAGTCTTCAACATCTGTTTTCTGCAACAGTCCTTCTTCACCTCAGTCTCCAACCTTCGCTCTCTGAAACAGTCCTTCTGCTTCCCAGTCTCCAACATATGCTCTCTGTAACAATCCTTCTCCACCCAAGTCTCCAAACTCTGCTCTCTCTAGCAGTCTTTCTGTACTGCTGTCTCCAACCTTTGCTCTCTGTAACTGTCATTGTCCACACCAGTCTCCAAACTTCTTTTTGTATCAGTTATTCTACACCCCAGTCTCCAACCTCTGCTCTCTGTTACAGTCCTTCTACACCTCAGTCTCAAACCTCTGCTCACTGCAACAGTCCTTCTGCACCTCAGTCTCCAACCTCTGCTTTCTTTAACAGGCCTTCTTCACCCCATCCCAAACCTCTTCTCTCTGTAACGATTTTTCTCCACCCCGTCTCCAAACTCTGCTCTCTATAACAGTCCTTCTGCACCCCAGTCTCCAAACTCTGCACTCTGTAAGGGTCCTTCTCCACCCCAGTCTCCAACCTCTTCTTTCTATATCAGTCCTTATGCACCACAGTCTCCGACCTCTTCTCTCTGCAACACTCCTTATGCACCACAGTCTCCAACCTGTGCTCTCTGCATAATTTATTCTGCACCCCAGTCTCCAACCTGTGCTCTCTTTAACAGTCCTTCTGCACCCCAGTCTCCAACCTCTGCTCTCTGTAACGATCCTTCTGCAACACAGTCTCCACCTCTGCTCTGTGCAACGATCCTTCTGCACCTCAGTCTCCAAACTCTGTGCTCTCTAACAGTCCTGCTGCACCTCAATCTCCAAACTTTGCACTCGGTAAGATGATTGTAAAACCCAGTCTCCAAACTCTGATTTCTGGATTAGTCTCTAACCTCTGCCCTCTCCAATGATCCTTCTGCACCCCAGTCTCAATCCTCTGCTCTCTCTAACAGTCTTTCTGTACCGCAGTCTTCAAACTCTGCATTTTGTAACCGTCCTTCTGCACCCCATTCTTCAACCTGTTCTCTCTGCAATGATTCTTCTGCACCCCAGTCTCCAACGTCTTCTTTCTGCAACAGTCCTTCTGCACCCCAGTCTCCAAACTCTGCTGTCTGTAAGATCCTTCTGCACCTCATTTTCCAAACTCTGCTCTCTGTAACATTCCTTCTTTACCCCAGTCTCCCACCTCTACTCTTTTCAACGGTCCTTCTGCACCCCAGTCTTAAACCTCTGTTATCTGCAACAGTCGTTCTGCACCCCATTCTCCAACCTCTGCTCTCTGCAACAGTCCTTCTGAATTACAGTGTCCACCATCTGCTCTCTGCCACAGTCCTTCTGTACACTAGTCTCCAATCTCCACTCTCTGTATCAGTCCTTATGTACTGCAGTCTCCAACCTCTGCTCTCTGTATCGGCCCTTATGCACCCTAGTTTCCAAACTCTCCTTTCTGTATCAATCCTTCCTCACCCCAGTCTCATAACTCTACTCTCTGAAACAGTCCTTCTGTACATCAGTCTCTAAACTCTGCTCTCTGCAACAGTCTTTTTTCATCCCAGTCCCCAACATCTGCTCTCTGCAACAGTCCTTTTAAACCCCAGGCTCCAACATCTGCTCTCTGCAACAGTCCTTCTACACCTCTGTCTCTAAACTCTACTGTCTGTAACTGTCCTTCTGCACCACCTCAGTTTCTAACCTCTGCTCTCTGTAAGAGTCCTTCTGCACTCCAGCCTCCAACATCTCCTCACTGCAACCATCCTTCTGCAACCCAGTCTTTAACGTCTGCACTCTCAACAGTGCTTCTGCACCTCAGTCTGAAAACTCTGCTCTTTGCAAGTATCCTACTGCATCCCAATCTTCAACCTCTGCTCTCTGTAACAGTCCTACTGCACCTCAGTCTCCAAACTCTACTCTATATAAGATCCTTCTACAACCCAGTATCCAAACTCTGCTCTCTGTAACAGTCCACTTGCTCCCAAGTCTCCAAACTCTTCTCTCTGTAACAGGCCTCCTGCAACCCAGTCTACAAACTCAGCTCTATGTAACAGGCCTTCAGCACCCCAGTATCCAACCTATTCTCTCTGCAGCGATCCTTCTACACCCCAGTCTCCAACATCTGAACTCTGCAACAGTTCTTCTGCACCCCAGTGTGCAACCTCTGCTCTCTTTAAAAGTCCTTCTGTACCACAGTCTCCAACTTCTGCTCTCTGTAACGGTCCTTCTACACCGCAGTCTCCAAACTCTGCTTTCTGTATCAGTCCTTCTGCACCCCAGTCTCCAACATCTGCTCTCTGGAACATTCCTTCTGCACCTCAGTCTCCAACCTCTACTGTCCTCAGCAATCCTTCTCCACTCTAGTCTCCAACCTCTGCTCTCAGTAACAGTGTTTCTGCACCTCAGTGTGAAAACTCTTCTCTCTGGAACGATCCTTCTGCATCTCAGTCTCAAGACTCTTCTCTGTGTAACAGTCTTTATGTACCTCAGTCTCCAAACTTTTGTCTCTGTAAGATCCTTTTGCAACCCACTCTTTAAACTCTGCTCTCTGTAACTATCCTTCTGCACCCCAGTCTCCAAGCACTGGTCTCTGTAACAGGCCTTCTGCACCTCAATCTCCAACCCATGCTGTCTATAACAGGCCTTTTGACGCCAGTCTCCAAACTCTTCTCTCTTCAACTATCCTTCTGCACCCCAGTCTCTAACCACTGCTCTCTGCACCAGTCCTTCTGCACCCCAGTCTCAAACCTATGCTGTCTGTAAGATCCTTCTCCACACCTGTCTCCAATTTCTGCTCTCTGTAAAAGTACTTCTGTAAAGCAGTCTCGAAACTCTGCTCTCTGTAAGGGTCCTTCCGCATTTTTGAATCTCCAATCTTTGCTCTCTGCAACACTTCTTCTGCAACCCAGTCTCCAAAATCTGCTCGGTGCAATAAATTTTCTGCACATGAGTCTCCAACCTGTGCTCTCTGCAAAAGTCCTACTGCACGCAAGTCTTCAACCTGTGCTTTCTGTAAAAGTCCTTCTGCACCACAGTCTCCAATCTCTGTTCTCCATAACGATCCTTCTGCACCCCACTGCAACAATCTTTCTGAACCCCAGTATCCAAAGTCTGCTCTCTGTAACAGTTCTTCTGCACCCAAGTCTCCAACCTCTGGTCTCTGCAACAGTCCTTCAGCACCCAAGTCTTTAACATCTGCTCTCTGCAACAGTCCTTCTACAACCCAGTCTACAACTTCTGCTCTCTGCAACAGTCCTTCTAACCCCCAGTCTCGATACTCTGCTCGCCGAAACGATCTTTCTGCACCCAAGTCTCCAAACTCTGTTCTTTTCAACAGTTCTTCTGCACCCCAGTCTCCAACCTCTGCTCTCTGTATGGTTCCATATGCACCCCAGTATCCAACCTCTGCTTTCTGTATCAGTCGTTTTCCATCACAGTCTCGAAAATCTGCCCACTGTAACAGTGCTTCTGCAACTCAGTCTGCAAACTCTGCTCTCTGCAACAGTCCTTCTGCACCTCAGTCTCCAACCTCTGCTCTCTGTAAGGGTCCTTTGGCACCCGAGTCTCCAACCTCTGCTTTCTGTATCAGTCGTTCTGCACCCCAGTGTCCAACCTCTGCACTCTGTAACAATCTTTCTGCACCTCGGTCTCCAATGTCTGCTCTCTGCAACTGTCCTTCTGCACTTCAGTCTCCAAACTCTTCTCTCTGTAACAGTGCTTCTGCACCTCAGTCTCCAACTTTTGCTCTCCTTAATATCTTTCTGCAAGCCAGTATTCAAACTCTGCTCTCTGTACCAATCTGCCTACACCCCAGTCTTCAAACTCTGCTTGCTGTAACAGGCATTCTGCACCCCAGTCTCTGAACTCTGCTTTCTGTATCAGTCCTTCTGCACCCCAGTCTCCAACCACTGGCTTCTGCAACGATCCTTCTGCACCCCAGTCTTCAACCTCTGTTCTCTACAACACTTCTTCTGCACCCCAGTCTCCAAACTCTGCTTTCTGTAACAGGCCTTCTGCACCACAGTCTCCAAACTCTGCTCTGTAACAGTCCTTCTCAACCACAGTCTGCAACCTCTGCACTCTGCAATTGTTCTACTGCACCTAGTCTCCAACCTCTGCTCTCTGCAACAGTCCTTCTGCACCCCAGGCTCCAACATCTGCTTTCTACAACAGTCTTTCTCTACCCCAGTCTTGAATCTATGCTCTCTGTAACAGTACTTTTGTACTGCAGTTTCCAAACTCTTCTCTCTGTAGCGGTCCTTCTGCACCCCACTCTCCAAACTCTGCTTTCTCTATCAGTCTTTCTGCACTCAGTCTCCAACCTGTGCTCTGTATCTGTCCTTCTGCATTTCAGTCTCTAACGTCTGCTACCTGCAACAGTCTTTTGGAACCCCAAACTTCAACCTCTGCTCTCTACAACAGTCTTACACGCAAGTCTCCAACCTCTGCACTCTGCAACAGTCCTTCTGCACCTCAGTCTCCAACCTCTTCTCTTTGCAAAGGTCTTTTTGCACCTCAGTCTTCAACATCTACTCTCTGTAACAGTCTTTCTGCACCTCAGTCGCCAACGTCTGCTCTCTGTAAGATCCTTCTAAAAACCAGTCTCAAATTCTGCTTTCTATAACAGTCCTTCTGCACCCCAATCTCAAAATTCTGCAGTCTGTAAAACTCCCTCGGCACCCCAGTCTGCACCCTATGTTCTCTACAACGATCCTTCTACACCCAAGTCTCCAACCTCTGCTCTCTGCAACAGTTCGTCTGCACCCCAGTCCCCTACATCTGCTCTCTGCAACAGTTTTTCTAAACCTCATTCTGAAAACTCTGCTCTCTGAAAGGATCTTTCTGGACCCCAGTTTCCAACCTCTGCTCTCTCTGACAGTCCTTCGGCACCTCAGTCACCAACCTCTGCTCTCCGTAAGATCCTTATGCCACTCAGTCTCCAAACTCTGCTGTGTGTTACATGTCATCTACTCCCCAGTCTCCAAGCTCTGGTCTTTGAAACAGGCCTTCTGCACCTCAGTATCCAACCTTTTCTCTCTGCAACAATCATTCTGCACCCCATTCTCCAAACTCTGCTCTCTGCATCAATCCTATTGCACCCCAGTCTCCAACCTCTGCTTTCTGTAAAATCCTTCTGCACACCTGTCTCATACCTCTGGTCTTTTTAACAGTTCTTATGTAGAGCAGTCTCTAACCTCTATTCTCTGTAACAGTCTTTCTGCACCCCAGTCTCAAAACACTGCACTCTGCACAGTCCTTCTGCACCCAGTCTCCAACCTCTCCTCTCTGCGACAGTCCTTCTGGACCTTAGTCTCTAAACACTGATCTCTGTAACAGTTTTTCTACACCTCAGTCTTCAACAACTGCTCTCTGCAACAGTCCTTCTTCAACCCAGTCTCAAAAATCTGCTCTCTAGAACAGTCCTTCTATACACCAGTCTCCATAATCTACTCTCTGCAACAATCCTTCTGCACCCCAGTCTCCAAAGTCTGCTCTCTGCAACAATCCTTCTGCACCCCAGTCTCAAAAATTTCCTCTCTGTAAGATTGTTCTGGTCCCCAGTCACAAAACTCAGCTCTCAGTATTAGTCCTTCTGCACCCCAGACTCCAAACACTGCTCTTTGTAAAAGTTTTTCTGCACCTCAGTCTTCAACAACTGCTCTCTGCAACAGTCCTCCTGCACCCCAGTCTCCAACGTCTGCTCTCTAGAAATGTCCTTCAATACCACAGTCTCCATAATCTACTCTCTGCAACGATCCTTCTGCATCCCAGTCTCCAAACATCCCTCTCTTTAAGATTCTTCGGCACCCCAGTTTTCACACTCTGCTCTCTGCAACATTCTTTCTGCAATGCAGTCTCCAACATCTGCACTCTGAAATGGTCCCTATGCACCCCAGTCTCCAACCTTGTTCTCTAAAACAGTTCTTCTGTACCGCAGTCTCTAAACTCTGCTCTCTGTAATCCTCCTTCTGCACCCCAGTCTCCAAAATCTGCTTTCTGTCTCAGTCCTTCTGAACCACAGTCTCCAACCTCTGCTCTCTGCAACAGTCCTTCTGCACCCCAGTATCCAACATCTGCTCTGCAACAATCCTTCTGCACCACAGTCTTCAACATCTGCTCTGTGTAACAGTCCTTCTGTACTGCAGTCTCCAAACTCTGCTATCTGTAACGGTCTTTCCGCACCCCAGTTTACAAACTCTGCTCTCTGTAACATTCCTTCTCCAACCAAGTCTCTAACCTCTGCTTACTGCAACAGTATTTCTGCATCCCAGGCTCCAAACTCTGCTCCTTGTAGCAGCCCTTCTGCACCTCAGTCTAGAAACTCTGCTCTCTGAAACAGTCCTTCTTCACCCCAGTTTCCAACCTCTGCTCTCTGAAAGGATTCTTCTGCACCCCAGTCCCCAACATCTGCTCTCTGCAACAGTCCTTCTGCACCTGAGTCTCCATCCTCTGCTCTTTGTAAGATCTTTCTGCAACCCCGTCTCCGAACTCTGCTCTCTGTAACAGTCTATGTGTACCGCAGTCTCTAAACTCTGCTCCCTGTAACGGTCCTTCTGTACCCCAGTCTCCAAACACTGATTTCTGTATCAGTCCTTCTGCACCCCAGTCTCCAACGTCTGCTCTCTGCTACAGTCCTACTAAACCCCAGTCTTCATCATCTAATCTCTGCAACAGTCCTTCTGCACCCCAGTCTCCAACCTCTTCTCTCTGTAATGGTCCTCCTGTACCCCAGTCTCCAAAGTCTGCTTTCTGTATCATTCCTTCTGCACACCTGTCTCAATCCTTTGCTCTCTGTAACAGTCCTTCTGCATGTCACTCTCCAACTTCTGCTCTCTGCAATAGTCCTTCTGCACCCAAATCTCCAAATTCTGCTCTATGCAACAGTCCTTCTGCACCTCAATATCAAAACTCTGTTCTCTGTAACAATCCTTCTGCACCCCAGTCTCCAAATTCTGCTCTCTGCAAAGGTCCTTCTTCACCCCACTCTCCAAACTCTGCTCGCTGTAATATGCTTCTCTACCCCAGTGTCCAAACTCTACTCTCAGTAACATTTCTTCCGCTCCCCAGTCTCCAATCTCTGCTCTTTATAAAAGTCTTTTTGCACCCCAGTCTCCAATGTCAGCTCTCTGTAACGGTCTTTCGGCACCCCAGTCTCCAACCTCTGCTATCTTCAACGGTCCTTGTTCACCTCAGTCGCCAACCTCTGTTCTCTGCAACAGTCCTTCTGCACCCCAGTCTCAAACCTCTGCTTTCTGTAACAGTCCTTGTGCACCTCAGTCTCCACCCTCTGCTCTCTGCAACAATCCTTCTGCACCCCAGTCTCCTACGACTGCTCTCTACAACAGTCCTTCTGCACCCCAGTCTCTAAACTCTTCTCTCTGTAACAATAATTTTGCACCTCAGTCTCAAACCTCTGCTCTCTGCAAAGGTGCTTCTGCACCCCAGTCTCCAACCTCTGTTCTCTGCAACAGTCGTTCTGCACCCCATTCTCAAAACTCTGAACTCTGTAGCAGCCCTTCTGTACCAGAGTCTCCGACCCCTGCTCGCTTTATCCGTCCTTCTGCACCCCAGTCTCCAAGATCTGCTTTCTCAATAAGTTTTTCTGAACCCACTCTCCAAGCTCTGCTCTCTTTAATAGTCTTTCTGCACCTCAGTCTGTAACCTCTGATTTCTGTAACAGTCCTTCTGCACCCCAGTCTCCAACCTCTGCTCTCTGCAACATTCATTTCGCACCCCAGTCTCCTACCTGTGCTCTCTGTAAAAGTCCTTCTGCACATCAGTCTCCAACCTCTTCTCTCAGCAACGGTCCTTATGCACCCCAGTCTCCAACTTCTGTTCTCTGAAACTGTCCTTCTGCACCTCAGTCTCCAATCGCTGCTCTCTGTCAGAGGCCTTCTGCACTCCAGTCTTCAACATTTTCTCTCTGTAACAGGCCTTCTGCACCCAAGTCTCCATACTCTGCTCTCTTTAACAGTCTTTCTGCACCCCAGTCATCAAACTTTTCTCTCGGCAACAGTCTTTCTGCACGTCAGTCTTCATACTTCCCTCGCTGTAAGATGCTTCTGCACACCAGTCTCCCAACTCTCCCTCTGTATCAGTTCTTCTGCACCCAAGTCTCCAATCTCTGATCTCTGCAACAGTCCTTCTCCACCTCAGTCTCCAAACTCTGCTCTCTGTATGAAGCTTCTGCACCCCAGTCTACAACCTCTGCTCTCTGAAACAATCCTTCTACACCCTTGTCTCCATGATCTGCTCTGTGACAGTCCTTCTGCACCCCAGTCTACAACCTTTGCTCTCTCTAAGATAATTTTGCACACCTGTCTCCAAACTCTGCTCTCTGTAACAGTTCTTCTCTACCGCAGTCTCCAACCTCTGTTCTCTTTAGGGTCCATCTGCACCACATTCTCCACCCTCTGCTTTCTGTATCAGTCCTTCTGCACCACATTCTCGAAACTCTGTTGTCTGTATCAGTCCTTCTGAACTTCAGTCTGCAACCTCTGCTTTCTGCAATGGTCCATATGCACCCCAGTCTCCAATTACTGCTCTCTGTAACATTCTTTCTGCACCCCAGTCTCCAACATCTGCTCTCTGCAACTGTCCCTCTCAAAGCCAGTCTCCATCCTCTGATCTCTGCAACAGTCCTTCTGCACCCCAATCTCCAACCTCTGCTCTCTGGAACAGTCCTTCTACACCCTAGTCTATATAAACTGCTTTATAAACTAGTCTTTATAAACTCCAAACTCTGCTTTCTGTATGATGCTTCTGCACCCCAGTATACAACCTCTGCTCTCTGTAATAGTCCTTCTACACCCTAGTCTCCATATTCTGCTCTGCAACAGTCCTTCTGCACCCCAGTCTACAATATCTGCTCTCTTTAACAGTACTAATGCACCTCAGTCTCTAAACTCTGCTCTCTGTAAAAGGCCTTCTGCACCACAGTCTCCAACCTCTCCTCTCTGCAACGATCCATCTGCACCCCAGTCTCCAACCTCTGATCGCTGCAACAGTCCTTGTGCACCCAAATCTCCAACATCTGCTCTCTTCAACAGTTCTTCTGTACCTCAGTCTGAAAACTTGCTCTCTGCAATAATCCTTCTACAACTTAGTCTACAACCTCTGCTCTCTGAAACAGTCCTTCTTTACCTCAGTCTCCAACTTCTGCTCTGTATCAGTCCTGCACCCATGTCTCCCACATCTGCTCTCTGTAACTGTCTTTCTTCACCTTATTTTTCAATCTCTGCTCTGTGTAACAGTCCTACTGCATCTGAGTCTGGAAACTCTGCTGACTGCAACGATCCTTCTTCACCCCAGTCTCCAACTTCTGTTCTCTTCAACGATCCTTCTGAAACTCAGTCTCCTACATCTGTACTCTGCAACAGTCCTTCTGCTATCTGTCTCCAAACTCTGCTCTCTGTAAATGTCCTTTTGCACGCCACTGTCCAACCTCTGCTTTCATTATCCGTCCATCTGAACCTCAGTCTCCAAACTCTGCTCTCTGCAAAAATCTTTCTGTACACCATTCTCCAACTTCTGCTCTCTGCAACAGTCTTCTGAACAACAGTCTCCAACATCTTCTCTATGAAAAAGTCCTTGTTTACCCTAGTCTCCAACCTCAGCTATCTGCAACAGTTCTTCTGTACTGCAGTCTCCAATATCTGCTCTCTGCAACCGTCCTTCTGCACCTCAGTCTCAAACCTCTGCTCTCTGTAAGATCCATTTAAACCCAGTATAAAAAACTCTGCTCTCTGTAAAAGTTCTTCTGCACCCCAGTCTCAGAACTCTGCTCTCTGTAACAGGCCTTCTGCACCCCAGTATCCAACCTCTGCTCTCTTAAGCAGTTGTTCTGCACCCCAGTCTCCAACTTCTTCTCTCTGTAACGATCTATCTGCACCCCAGTCTCCAAAATCTGCTCTCTGCAACAGTCCTTCTTAACCTCAGTCTGAAAATTTTGCTCTCTGCAACAATCCTTCTGCACCCCAGACTCCAACCTTTGCTCTCTGTAAGATCTCTGTAAGATCCCTCTGCAACCTTCTCTAAAAACTCTGCTCTCTGTAACAGTTATTCTGCACCCCAGATTCAAACCTCTGCTGTCTGTAACAGTCCTTCTGCACCCCAATCTCCAACCTCTACTATATGTAACAGTCTTTATTAACCTCAGTCTCCAACCTCTGCTCTCTGCAACGATCCTTCTGCACCCCAATCTCCAACATCTCCTCTTCTCAACAGTCCTTCTGCACCCCTGTCTCCAAACTCTGCTCTCTGTAAGATCCTTCTGCATCCCAGTTTTCAAACTCTACGCTCTGTAACATTCCTTTTACACCACAGTCTCTAATCTCTGGATTCTGCACCGGTCCTTCTGTACCCTAGTGTCCAAACTCTTCTCTCTTTAACAGTCCTTCTACACCCCATTATCTAATCTCTGCTCTCTGCAACAGTCCTTCTGAACCTCAGTCTCCAACCTCTGCTCTTTGTAAGGGTCCTTCTGCACCCCAGTCTCCAACCTCTGCTTTCTGTATCAGTAATTCTGTACCCCTGTCTCCAAACTTTGCTCTCTGTAACATTCTTTCTGCACCTCAGTCTCCAACCGCTGCTCTCTGCAACAGATCTTCTACAACCAGTCTCCAATATCTGCACTCTGAAATAGTTCTTCTTCACCCCAATCTCCAACCCCTTCTCTCTGTAACAGTCCTCCTGTATTGCAGTTTCCAAACTCTGCTCTCTCTAACGGTCCTTCTGAACCTCAGTCTCCAAACTCTGCTTTGTGTATCAGTCTTTCTGCACCCCAGTCTCCAAACTCTGCTATCTGCAACAGCCCTTCTGAACCTCAGTCTCCAAATTCTGCTCTCTGCAACAGTCATTCTGCACCCAAGTCTCCAACACTTGCTCCTGCAACAGTCCTTCTTCACCCCAGTCTCCAAACTCTGCTTTGTGTAACAGTCCTTCTGCACCCCAGTGTCCAAAATCTGCTCTCTGCAATGATCCTTCTGCATCCCAGTCTCCAGAATCTGCTCTCTGCAACAGTTCTTCTGCACCCAAGTCTTCAACATCTGCTCTCAGCAACAGTCCTTCTGCGCCTCAGTCTAGAAACTCTGCTGTCTGCAACGATCCTTCTGCACCCCACTCTCCAACCTCTTCTCTCTGTAACAGTCTTGCTACACCTTGGTCTACAATCTCTGCTATGTGTAAGATCCTTCTGCATCCCAGTTATCAAACTCTGCTCTCTTTAACATTCCTTTTCCACCACAGTCTCCAACCTCTGGATTCTGCACCGGTCCTGCTGCAACCCAGTCTCCAAACTCTGTTCTCTGCAACAGTTATTCAGCTCCCCATTCTCTAACCTCTGCTCTCTGTAACAGTCCTTCTGTACCGCAGTCTTCAACCTCTGCTCTCTGTAACAGTCCTTCTGCACCACAATATCAAACCTCTGCTTTCTGTATCAGTCCTTCTGCACCACTTTTTCCAACCTCTGCTCTCTGTAATATTCTTTCTTCACCTCTTTCTCCAACCTCTGCTCTGTGCAACCTTACTTCTGCACCCCATTCTCTAACCTCTGCTCTCTTCTACAGTTCTTCTGAACCACAGTCTAAAACATCTGCTCTCTTAAACAGTCCTTCTGTACGCTAGTCTCCAAACTCTGCTCTCTGTAACGGTCCTTCTGCATCCCAGTATCCAAACTCTGCTCTCTGTAACAGTCCTTCTGCACCTCAGTCTCCAAATTCTGCTCTCTGCAACAGTCTTTCTGAACCCAAGTCTCCAACCTCTCCTCTCTGCAACAGTCCTTCTACAACCCAGTCTTCAACCTCTGCTCTGTGTAACAGTGCTTCTGCACCCTAGTCTCCAACCTCTGCTCTCTGCAATAGTCCTACTGAACGTCAGTCTCCAACATGTGCTCTCTGTAAGATCTTTCTGCAACCCAGGCTCCAAATTCTGCTCTCTGTAACAGCCCTTCTGCATCTCCAAAATCTGTTCTCTATAACAATCCTTCTGCACCCCAGTATCAAACTTCTGCTCTCTACAACGATCCTTGTGCACCCCAGTCTCAAACCTCAGCTGTCTGCAACAGTCCTTCTGAACCCCAGTCTCCAACATGTGCTCTCTGCAACAGTCCTTCAGCACCTCAGACTTAAAATTCTGTTCTCTGCAACGATCTTTCTGCTATAATGGTCAAGTAATAATGGTGGTCTTTTTTTTTTTTTTTTGGAGCTCAGGGGTGATATCAGTTGAAGCATGAAGGAATTTTCTAAAGTGATGGAAATGTTTTATATCCTGATTTTTGGTAGTTCATATATATGTAAAATATTATAAACCTGTACACTTTAGATCTGTGCATTCTTTGAGAACAAATTACAGTTCAACTTTAAAAATAGCCTTATTTTTTAAAAAAGTAATTAATGGGGAAGAGTGGTACCTTCCTTTAATTCCAGGTACTTCGAAGACTAAGGTAGGAGGATCATAAATTTGAAACTCTGCAAGGCGTTCCCCCCCCAAATAATTGAAAGGGCCGGGGATATAGCTTCATGGTAGAGTGCCACTGGGTTCAATCCCCAGTACTGCTTTAAGTAAGTAAGTAAGTAAGTAAGTAAGTAAGTAAGTAAATTGATAATTGAAGTGAAAGCATTTTTTCAAGATGATTTTTAACTCAGGTTTGGTTGGAACCACATCTAAATATTTTTTCAGGTCTCTAAGAGGTTAAGTATTTTCTCCCATTTTTTGCATTTCTCTACTTCTTTTTTACCACAGTGATAGTCCAGGACATATCACATTTTACAAGTGACATCAGTTGTTTCCTGATCACGATCTCTTTGAAGCAGTGAATGTGATTGGTGGGTGCATACGGTTTGTATCACAGACACAAAGCCTTGCTCACCATGATGGATGGGCGTGTGCATGTGTGTGTGTGTGTGTGTGTGTGTGTGTGTGTGTGTTATTGGTTGTGGGATTGTTCTTGACTGAGAACACTGTCTTATAATTAGTGGGATGGCCAGTTGGCATCTCAGGCAACATTGATGGCAGAAATCTCAAAGAATATAGCAGGAATCTGCCATCTAAGGCTCAGCAAGCTCAGAACACTTGGTTATCCTAATTGCTATAAATGGAAAGACCCTCACTATTGAGCTTCTCTGAGAGCTGCATCACACTGGGGCGGGAGGAGGGAGCCCATTTCCATAGAGATGTACCCTGTTTCTATAGAGAATCCAGCTAGGCTTCAAGGGGCTGGTGGGATAGTACCAGTGGATGCTGCAAAGCCCTGGGTCATTCTGAAGAGCCTGCTACTTCAAGGGAGGTGGCAGGGTATCAGCCTATGGGGCCGGGACTAGGCTCTGTGAAGCTGTGTCAGGCCTGATTTCTAAGCAAGCTACTTGGCAATAGAAACCTCGGGAAACGTCCCACCCCCCACCATTCCATAAGCCACCAGAGAGCCCAGGTGTGTCTCTGGAAGCCAGGCTTGGGTATGAGCATGGACATCAATGATTGCAGAGTATCAACAATAGGGGACCATAAATCTCTTTCAGGTGAGTGCAGACTGAAAACAGGGACATCTGGAGGGAGATAGACTGGGTTTTAGAAAATCATCAGATCTCTAGGTCTAGAACACGCAGATAGACCCACTCATGGAATTGTGCGTGTGAGTCCAAGGAGCAGGGGTCAATAACTGTGAAAGATGGTTCCCCAGGTTTTAGACACACCTGTTTAGTTCAAAAGAGTGATCTGAGTGCTAAAACAAGATCAAACTGAAGTGGTCTGTATCTGAAGACGTGCTGTGTTGAAGGTGGGAGAAAATCTCTGAAGCCCTCATGGAGAAGGATATGGAGAACTTTAAAGTCCTAGTTGAAGAGGACATGGTAAAGATAACAAATCAGTTTGGACAGGCTGGCAAGCTGGTGGGATCACTCAGGATAACAGGAATATGTGAGGAATAGCAGATGTAGAGGAGGCTTTAGTGGATTTGATTTGAGTAATGTTGAATGTGAGTTATCTGTGGGATAATCACGTGGAAATGCCCTTCACAGACAGCCTAGAACTGCAGGTGTGGATTTGGGAGTCATTGTCTTGAAGGCAACTGTTACAGCAAAGGGTGAATATGAAATCCCCCAGGAGAATAGAGAAAGTAGAGAAAGGAATAGAGAACGTAGGGATTCTTGTGATACTTGGTGTTCACGAAAATTGTAGTAAAAGTTTATCCAGAAATGACTAAAAACAGCACACTATCTAGTAAAGTTGTAGGTATCGCTTTCTCTAAATAATTTCCCTAAACAAGAGGTTACCTTATTAGCATTGATTTACAATAAATCAACTTTGAAATGGAGCTGGAAGCAACATGTACTTGACATTTCTTACGTTCTCTGTTTTCTCTATCAACTACCTGGATGAACTTCAAGTCATTTAGAAATCAGTGACATGTACTTTCTTTTAACTCCCCGTATCAAAAAGATCACTATGACAATCTCTTTTATAGGTAGATATCTAGATGTTTTCAGAAAAAGAAATAAAATTCCACATAGAAGGCAGTTCCAGCAGATTTTACTATGAGAAAATGGTACATGGTCTGTGGATGTGTAAAAGGGAAAACTAAACGTAAATGTTCAGGGATTTAAAAATACAATCTGAAGTTGTGCATACTGCTATTGTAAAGGTCTTAAATATAAAGGTCAGTTCAGGAGGGACAATTTCATGGGGCATTAAAAAAATCTCCCAATGTATGTTTATATAATTTTATCTACATATAAGTTTTTCCTTGGTTTTACTGGCTAATTTCTTGTAGGTCACGTGTGTGGGGTAGGGTGAAGGATGGTACCCAAACAATTTTCCTTATCCTCTATGCTCTTTATGAATGTAGGGCATTAGATTGAATCATCATCATGGTCACCATTAGAATCCATTATTAACAATCATAACTCATGAATGACACTTTGTGACACAATATGTACTTGCTCCTTAGAATTTATATAATGCAGCATAGGAATTACATCAACTTAATAGTAAATTCTCTGCTCTGCAATAATAATAACCAAAATCATCATAATCATCTAGGGCATATTTCATAGAAAAATAATTTTAGTGTGAGTCTTCTTAGATTGCTTCAATACACATAAATGCCTGACTTTAAAAGCCTTGTTTAGTGTAGTTTAAAAGTGGCATGTTTTCTGTAAAAATTAAATTGAATTTCGGATAATCCATTCTATCAAAATTCAGTGAATTTCTTCGAAAAGATGAATTTTTACATACCTTAATGCAATCACGATTTTTCAAATTGAGTAACGAATAGAGACACACATTAGATAAAAAATACCTAACACTTATTAAATGCCTATAAGATTTTTACATGCATTAACTTATTTGGTTTACACGACAACCTACAAGATAACCTATTATCCACATTTTACAGAAAAAAGAATTTAAATTAATGCACAATATATTAATGAAAGTAGGAAAACATCAATAAATCCTATTAATTTGCGTAATGTACATTAATTTGTACATTTAATATGTATTAACAATTATGATTTAAGAAACAAAAAAGAAATTGACTCAGAAAATTTATCATGTAATAACTATTATTTGTAGTGATACTTTGTTACCTGATGATAATACCATATATTAGTAAACTGTCTTATTATCTTCAATGCCCAGACGTTCTTGTCTTTGGTTCTAATTATTCATTGCACATGATTAATAGGCCAACACAGCTTTCATTAAAATTCCAAATCTCAGGGCCTTAAGAAGCTTAAAGTGTTTAAATTTCAAGAGAAACTCGGTGCTTCAGTTAAGCACAACTAATTTTAAAATCTAAATATAAACAAAATAAAATAAAAAAGACTAGAGTCTTAAAAGAAGAACTTTTTTTTTTTTTTTTTTTTTTTGCTTTGGCAATAAATGAAATGTTTTGCTGACTAACCTTAGGGATTCATTTCCTCAAAAGAAAAAAAAAATGGGCATGACCAAAACGAGGAAGAACGGTGTGATCATGAAAACGCTTATGAACATCAGGGAAACAATGATTCCTATTTGATCTCAATAGCACAAGCAATGATTGAAATTTTTAAATCCAATTTTCCTGTTGCCCAGTAAATTGCTTAAAACACATGCACACACACACACACACACACACACACACAAACACACACACACACACAGTACAAGGTCAATTTATTCAGAAAAATATCTGAATGATTTCAGGTGCTTGTGGCAATGTGAATTTATTACTGTGAAATCTATGAGCTATCTGGCCTGGCCCAGAGTTGTCCTCATATCCTTCCATGTGGTGTGGGTGCTTGGAGCCGAGGGAAAGATCAGAGGTCATTGTGCAGAACAGTTGGCCTCAGTCAGTGAGTTCCAAGTGTTCCCAGTGAAGCTGGTCCAAGGACACACTTTGGGGGAGGCTGGGCTCTTTCACCTAACATGCAGGGATGCCCTTACCCCTAACTGGTATGATAAAAATCTTAACAAATTCACCAGAAAAAGCCTTCCTCCTGTCTTGGAGATTAAGCACTCAATTCAGCATTTAACATCTTTTCAGTTCTTTTTTTGGGGGGGTGGGGTGTAGGGGGGCAGTTACCAGAGATTGAACTCAGGGGCTTGACCACTGAGCCACATCCCCAGCCCTATTGTATATTTTATTTAGAGACAGGGTCTCACTGAGTTTCTTGGTGCCTTGTTTTTGCTGAGGCTTTCTTTGAACTCACTATCCTCCTGCCTCAGCTTTCTGAGCTGCTGGGATACAGGCGTGCACCACTGTGCCAGCTCTTTCAGTTCTTTTTATTTCACCTGTGCTTCTTCTAGCATAAAGGGGAAAGGGAAGACAAATTGTTACCTCTTACGATATGTCAGAGCCTTCTAGTTACAAAATTCTTCAAAAAAAATTCTCTTTTCCATTTAGGATTTTAAAATTTCTTTTCTTAGTAGTGGTTAGTTTCAATTCAAACCAATTTTGTTCCTATACACGGACTAATTTAGTCCTAAGCCAGATCTACTAAGAAACCCAAAGAGGATAAGGTCTGATCCCTATCCTGCTGCGCCCCTCCCCTGACTCAGGCAATGGCAAGGACCTACTGAGTTGGATGGTGCAAGGCGTCCATCCTCTGGAGGAGCGCAGTATGTTTCTGGGAATGGGCTGATTTGTTTTTGTATTTCTTTAATAAGTATATCTTTGATTTCTCATATGACCATTAAGTATAAAGGAAAAATCATGACTTACCCAATTAATGAAACTACTTCTAAAGCACAGATCTGTTTGCTCTAAATGCAATGATTCAGCTGTGGAGTGTAAATTGCTAATGTCTAAAGAAAAACTCCCTGTATTCCTGTCAAGGAAGTTTTTGAAAAATTAAATTAAAATCTAGAGAAGGAAAATTAATGTTAAGAAGATATATTAGTGCTTAGTACTGGGCAACTTGTTCTTGTTCCTGTACACAATGGTTTGTGCTCTTACTTTTGTTTGATTACAAGTAATAACAAATCAACTACTTGCTGTAACCATGGCACCGGTTCCAGTCAGTAAGTCAAGAAAGAATAGTCAAGGTATAGGCCAATATTTTGGGACATTTGTAACTATTATTAAAAGTTAACTAAGCAGAAACAGCTCAAGCAAAACTCGAACTGAAAGTACAAATGCTTGCTTATGCATAAGCTAATTGTAGCTATGTAATATTTTGTTTTGTTTGAATAAAGATTCCTGTTTTGTAACAACAAAGCACTGTAAGCCTGCCAAAATGAAAAGTATATATGATCAACTTCACAAATAAAGATTGGGATCTACACCTTCACTTTGGTGTCTGTGTTGTTTCTCCACCCCCTCTTTTGCCGACTCCTCACCATCCATTCATCTTCTGAGACCCCCTTTTGGAGCTGGTCTCCAATACTGTCCTTCAACCAACTTACAATCTAATGGGAAGATGAACTCAATATGTGCAGGAAACTTGGTAACAATTCTATGTAATCTACAAATTATCATTATTTTCCCTTAGTGTTTGCTTGGGCAGCTCTGGGAATGGAGCACTTAATACTTGTCAAAGTCCCTCATTCCATCTTGAATATGCGATCCTCCAGGTCCTAGTTGGGCCTTCCAATTGTGTTCTAAACACTAGGGCAACAACTTGTGTAAATGTGCACTCGGTAAATGTTTGAAGAATGAAGAAGGTCTGTCAAGTACATCCATGGAGCTGAGTTTTTAAAAGATTCTTTAAAGACGGTACTGTGTGGGACCTAAAGGATCTTACAGAGACTTGACAGAGGTGAGAGGACATTTCTGTTCAGTGGTTCTGGTGCAGATATCTTGCTGAGAAAAATAAAGCCTCTGTGAACATAAGTGAGGCAGCATAGCCCAGGGGCTTCTGAGGAACTCAGTGTCTCCTGTCTCCTAAACATATCCCTTATGGAGACCATCGGCTCAGTTACCACAGAACAAGCATCTCTGCATCTTTCTTTCCCAATCAGTCATCTCAAAATCAGGTGACCGAGAATGAAGTCATTTATGTGTGACCCCAAAATATAATATTTCTAAAGGAGGGGGTTTGTGTATGAAGTAGATTACTCAGAAGCTTCAGGGATTTATTACAGTTAATAAATTGCTTGCAACTCCCCTCCCCAAGCATCCATGTGTTGTAAGATAAAGATGAAAACCCCTAGTTAGTGAATGAATACGTTTCTAAACATAACTTCTTCTACAATAATGATTTTTATTTAAATAGATATTTTGGTAGGTCTATTATGCTATATTGTATCATAATGAGAATGTGTCCCTATACTTTCTCCCTAAAAATTATTTCTTTCTGTCCTGCTCATCAAAAGCAGAAGATTAACACTTAGCATTATCTAGAGTTTACCATAAGTAATTTTCCACACACATCATCTCACTTAAGGAATTTAGGCATCCCAGGGTTTCTGGTTATGTTTTGGGTTTTCTTCCAGTACTGGAGGCATCATGCTAAATCCCTCAGGTTTTGTGATAACCTCTGAAGTTATTTCTACTATGGCAATACAAGTAGTATTGTGGAAACTTAGACACACATAGAAAAGGTGCACGATAGGTCATTACATAAATGCCATCAAAATGGTAATGAAAATATGTACAATATTCTGTAATATGTTTTTAAGGTGTAGGTATATCCTAATTCTGGGATAGTGTTTTTGAAAATTGTGATGGTAAATAAACTACTTACCAGCAACTCTCACAGAGAGGCGTAGATTTCTGGTTTTGGTGTGCCCCTTGCTGCTCTCCATAGTAGCACCAGGGCTGCAAAGAAATCTCTTGCTAAAACTGGCTGTTGGTCTCCATTCACCACAAAACGGACCTATTATTCTGAAAGTTGCCTGTCGCATATCTGTGGCCTCATGAAAGAGTCAAAATGTTCTGATCTCTCACAATTCATTTTTCTGTGATGGACATCTATAGAGGTCTGGGGCTGACCTGTTGGCAATATGCATCGAGCCTTTCCTCTGCAGCTGCTCTAGGACTCCTCAGTGTGCAAACACAACTAAAGGGCAACGGCTTGTGTTCAACTGCAAAAATGGAGAGCAGTTAATTCGCTGTTGGATTCATTAATGTCTTGGCAATCACCTGTTCCCAGCATGCAGCGAGATCAGCATCCTCTCTCTTCTTGGATGTGGGTAAGCGAAGTTCAGAGTGAGATTTCTGCTAAGAAGTTGTGGGTGGCTGAAACCTCAAGACTGCCTTCCCTTCCCGCTAGGGAGAGAAGGGGTCAGGGTGGGTGTACACTTATTGGAATGGATTTCACATGGCATATGAAGTTTTTCCTTCATGTTACATAATTTGCCAGATGGACAGAAATCAGAAGCCACAATATTAAAAGCATCCCCATTATTTTCAGCTGATCCACTCCTGCTAAGGGCTGATCCCTTACCAAACCCTGTATGACTTCGTGCCCCTTAATTTTATTATCCTGCTGATGCTCATGACCTGGTGAAGAAATTGTTTGCTATGGAGTTTAAAAGTAGGAGAAAAAAAAAGAGTCATCAAACAGCTCTTTCGGGCACAGAGGGAGAAAAGACAACAAGCTTGAAAGTCTTGTAGTATTTTACTGCACAAAAATAAAAATAAAAGTATTAAAAAAGAGGTAAGTCTCTAAAACTTAAAATTTCCCATAATACAATGGGGTTTTCCTCATGCTTAGGAGAGACACATTAACAGTATTCTTAAAAGATCTTAGAATGATTAGCCATTAGGGAAAGGCAAAGCTAAAGCACATTTGATGAAGCACTTCACACATTCCAGGGTCGTCACAATAAAAGGAATGATAATGATGTGTTGTTAAGGGAGTGAGGAAATCAGAAGCTTTATTCACCACTCTTAATAATAAGGTAAGCTGGTTCCACTGGTCTGAAAATGATCTGGAACTTCTTCAGAAAGTTAAATATAGAGTTAACGATCCACCTCTTCCACTACTACTTACAAACTCAAGATAAATAAAAAAGTTGTCCACCAATGATTTGTACATGAATGTTCATATAATGTTCAGATTATATATAATGTTCATATTATATATACGAATCTTATTTATATTAGTCAAAAAGTGAAAATGACCAGGCAGGTCTATAATCTAGCTACTCAAGAACCTGAGGAAGGAGAATCACAAATTCAGGGACAACCTGGGCAAATTTACAAGACCCTGTCTCAAAACAAAATTTTTTAATTTTTAAAATGATTGGAGAGATGGTGGGTGGGAGTAACCAGAGAATTGCTAGAAACCAACAGAAAGCCATTTGACCTCATCATGGTCTGAAGTCATTTCTCACTATCTCAGTAATCTCTGTCTCCTGTTGTCCTTTTATGTAAACATAGGAATTTGGAGAAGTTCATTTTCATTACAAATTTTAAGAAATGAATGAAGTAAATAAGATTCCATGAACTTAGGATCTTTTCCAAATCAACCCAACTTCTATGTATAACTATTATGCTCTAATAAAAAATTTAACAAGATGACATGATCCTATCAGCAAAGAGTTAAGAGTCCTTCTGCACCCAAGTCTCCAACCTCTGCTCTCTGTAAAATTCCTTCTGCACCTCAGTCTCCAAACTCTGCTCTCAGTAACGATTCTTCTTCACCCCAGGCTCCAACATCTGCTCTCTGCAATGATCCTTCTTCTCCCCAGGCTCCACCCTCTTCTCTCTCCAATGGTCCTTCGGCACCCCAGTCTCCAAACTCAGCTCTTTCTAACAGTTCTTCTGTAAGAGCAGTCTCCCACCTCTTCTCTCTGTCACGGTTCTACTGCACCCCAATTGCCAAACTCTTCTTTCTATAATAGTGCTTCTGCACCTCAGACTCCAACTTATGCTCACTGTAACAGTCCATCTGCACCCCAGTCTCCAACCTCTGCTCTCTGCAACAGTCCTTCTGCACCCCAGTCTCCAAACTCTACTCTCTGTAAGATCCTTCTGCACCACAGTCTTTATCCACTTCTCTCTGTATCAGTTCTTCTGCACCAAGGTCTCCAAACTCTGCTCTCTGCAATATTTCTTCTGCACCCGAGTGTCCAACCTGTGCTCTCTGTAACAGTCCTTCTGCACCCCAGATTCCAACAGTCTCCAAACTGGGCTATCTGTAACAATCTTTCTGCACCCCAGTCTCCAATCTCTGCTCTCTCTAACAATCTTTTTGCACCTCTGTCTCCAAAGTCTGCTCTCTGTAACTCTCCTTCGCACCCCAGTCTCCAAACTCTGCTAAATGTGACAGTCCTTCTGTACTGCAGTCACCAAACTCTTCTCTCTATAACGGTACTTCTTCACCCCAATTGCCAACCTCTGTTTTCTGAAACAGTTCTTCTGCACCTCAAACTTTAAACTCTGCTCTCTGTAACAGTCCTACTAAGCCACAGTCTGAAACGCCTGCTCTCTGCAACAATTTTTCTAAGCCCCAGTCTTCAAACTGTGCTATCTGTAACAATCCTTCTGCACCCCAGTCTCAAACATCTGCTCTCTGTAACAGGTCTTCTGCAACTCAGTTTCCAAAGTCTGCTCTCTGTAACAGGCCTTTTGCACCACAGTCTCCAATCTCTTCTCTCTGCAATGATTCTTTTACAACTCAGTCTCCAACCTCTGCTCTGTGCAACAGTTCTTCTGCACCCCAGTCTCCAACCTCGGCTCTCTGTGAGATCCTTCTCCACCCCGTTCTTTAAACTTTGCTCTCGGTAACAGTCATTCTGCACCTCAGTCTCCAACCTCATCTCTCTGCAACGGCCCTTCTGCACCCTAGTATCCAACTTCTGTTCTCTGCAGCAGTCCTTCTGCACCCCAGGCTACAAACTCTGCTCTCTGTAACAATCCTTCTGCACACCAGTCTCCAAACTCTACTTTCCTTATCAGTTATTGTGCACCCCAGTCTGAAACCTCTAATCTCTGTATCAGTCCTTCTGCACCTCAGTCTCCAAACTCTGATCTCCGCAACAGTCCTTCTGCACCCCAGTCTCGAACGTCTGCTCTGTGCAAAAGTCCTTCTTTTTTTTATTGTTGGTCGTTCAAAACCTTACACAGTTCTTAATACATCATATTTCACAGTTTGATTCAAGCGGGTTATGAACTCCCAACTTTACCCCGTATACAGATTGCTGTATTACATCAGTTACCCTCCCATTGATTGACATATTGCCTTTCTAGTGTCTGATGTATTCTGCTGTCAGTCCTATTCTCTACTATCCCCCCTCCCCTCCCCTCCCCTCCCCTTTTCTCTCTCTACCCCTTCTACTGTAAATCATTTATTCCATTTGTATTATCTTGTCTTACCCCTCCATTATATAGTTCTTGATATATCATATTTCACTTTTTGATTCAAGTGAGTTATGCACTCCCATTTTACCCCTTATACAGCTTGCAGAATCACATCAGTTACACTTCCATTGCTTTATATATTGCCATCCTAGTGTCTGTTGTATTCTGCTGCCTTTCCTATCCCTCTACTATCCCCCGTCCCCTCCCTCCTCCCCCTCTTCTCTCTCTACCCCCCGTACTGTAATTCATTCCTCCCCCTTGTATTATTTTTCCCTTTCCCCTCACTTCCTCTTGTATGTAATTTTTGTATAACCTGAGGGTCTTGTTCCATTTTGATGCAATTTCCCTTCTCTCTCCCTTTCCCTCTCACCTCTCAACCCTGTTTAATGATGGTCTTCTTCTCGTGCTCTTCTTCCTTAGTCTGTTCTTTAATTACTCTCCTTATATCAAAGAAGACATTGGCATTTGTTTTTAGGGCTTGGCTAGCTAGCTTAGCATAATCTGCTCTATGCCATCCATTTCCCTCCAAATTCTATGATTTTGTCATTTCTTAATGCAGAGTAATACTCCATTGTGTATAAATGCCACATTTTTTTTTATCCATTCGTCTATTGAAGGGCATCTAGGTTGGTTCCACAGTCTTGCTATTGTGAATTGTGCTGCTATAAACATCGATGTAGCAGTGTCCCTGTAGCATGCTCTTTTTAGTCTTTAGGGAATAGACCGAGAAGGGGGATAGCTGGTCAAATGGTGGTTCCATTCCCAGCTTTCCAAGAAATCTCCATACTGCTTTCCAAATTGGCTGCACCAATTTGCAGTCCCACCAACAATGTACAAGTGTACCCTTTTCCCCACATCCTCGCCAGCACTTATTGTTGTTTTGACTTCGTAATGGCTGCCAATCTTACTGGAGTGAGATGGTATCTTAGGGTGGTTTTGATTTGCAATTTCTCTGACTGCTAGAGATGGTGAGCATTTTTTCATGTACTTGTTGATTGATTGTATGTCCTCCTCTGAGAAGTGTCTGTTCAAGTCCTTGGCCAATTGTTGATGGGATTATTTGTTATCTTATTGTCTAATTTTCTGAGTTCTTTATATACTCTGGATATTAGGGCTCTATCTGAAGTGTGAGGAGTAAAGATTTGTTCCCATGATGTAGGCTCCCTATTTACCTCTCTTATTGTTTCTTTTGCTGAGAAAAAAATTTTAGTTTGAGTAAGTCCCATTTGTTGATTCTAGATGTTAGCTCTTGTGCTATGGGTGTCCTATTGAGGAATTTGGAGCCCGACCCCACAGCATGTAGGTCGTAGCCAACTTTCTCTTCTATCAGATGCCGTGTCTCTGATTTGATATCAAGCTCTTGATCCATTTTGAGTTAACTTTTGTGCATGGCGAGAGAAAGGGATTCAATTTCATTTTGTTGCATATGGATTTCCCAGCACCATTTGTTTAAGATGCTATCCTTCCTCCATTGCATGCTTTTAGCCCCTTTATCAAATATAAGAAAGTTGTAGAATGCCTAGCGGCCTGCTGAGGGGCAGGACCATCCCCTACCCCAGTGCCTGCAAGGTAGGGGGGACTGTGACCACCAGAAGATCAGGCCGAGCAGCCTGCTGAGGGGCAGGACCGTCCCCTCCCCAGTGCCTGGCAAGGTAGGCAGGACTGTGACCACCAGCAGATCAGGCCTAGTGGCCTGCTAAGGGGCAGCACCATCCCCTCCCCCAGTGCCTGCAAGGTAGGCGGGACTGTGACCACCAGCAGATCAGGCCTAGTGGCCTGCAGAAGGGGCAGGACCATCCCCTCCCCCAGTGCCTGCAAGGTAGGCTGGACTGTGACCACCTGCAGATCAGGCCCAGCAGCTTGTTGTGGGCCAGAGCCAGCCCCACCCCCAGTGCCTGCAAGGTAGGAGAACCAGCAACCACACAGGCAGGTCAGGCCCAGCAATCTGCGGAGAGACAGAGCTGACACACGTGCCTGGAACAGTCTTTCTGCACCTCAGTCTCCAAACTCTACTTTCCAAATCGGTTATTCTGCACCCCAGTCTAAAACCTCTGCTCTCTGTAACAGTCCTTCTGAACCTCAGTCTCCAACCTCTGCTCTCTGAAACAGTCCTTTCTGAAACCCAGTCTCCAAACTATGCTCTCTGCAAAAATTTTTCTACACACCAGTCTCCAACATCTTCTCTCTGCAACAATCCTTCTGAATCCCAGTCTCCAATGTCTGCTCTCTGCAACAGTCCTTCTACACCCCAGTCTCAAACCTCTGCTCTCTGCTACAGTCCATCTGCACCCCAAATCTCCAACCTCTGCTCTCTGCAACATCTCTTCTGCACCTAGTCTTTAAACTGCACTCTCTGTAACTATCCTACTGCACCCTGGTCTCCAAACTCTGCTCTCTGTAGCGATCCTTCTGAACCTCATTCTCCAACCTGTGCTTTCTGCAATGATCCTTCTGCACCACAGTCTCCAACGTCTGTTTTCTGCAACAGTGCTTCTGACCCCAGTCTCCAGCCTCTGCTCTCTGTAACATCCTTCTGCACCCCAGTTTCCAAACTATGCTCTAGGTGACATTCCTTTTGCACCCCAGTCTCCACCGTCTGTTCTTTGTAACGGTACTTCTGTACCGCAGTCTCCAATCAATCTCTGCTCATTGCAACATTTGTCCTGCACCCCAGTCTCCAAACTGTGCTCTCTGTAACTGTCTTTCTGACCCCAGTCTCCAACCTCTGCTCTCTGTAATGATCCTTCCGCAACTAAGTCTCCAACCTCTGCTCTTTGCAACGATCCCTCTGCACCCCAGTTTCCAACTCTGCTCTCTGTACAGCCCTTCTACACTTCAGTCTCCCATGTCTCCTATCTGTACCAATCCTTCTTCACCTCAGTCTCCAACCTCTTCTCTCTTTAACAGTCTTTCTGCACCTCAGTCTCCAATCTCTGCTCTCTGCAACAGTCCTTCTGCACCCCAGTCTCCAACCTTTGCTCTCTGTAACAGTTCTTCTGAACCCCAATATTGAACCTCTGCTCTCTGTAACAATTCTCTGCACCTAAGTCTCCAACGCTGCTCTCTGTAACAGTCCTTCTGCACCCTAGTCTCCAACATCTGCTTTCTACAACGGTCCTTCTG
>NW_027524383.1:0-32635 GCF_052094955.1 Ictidomys tridecemlineatus
GTGAGATCCCCAGCAGAAAGTGAGATCCACAGTAGGGGGAGAGATCCACAGCAGGTTATGAGATCCACAGCAGACGGTGACATCCATAGCAGAAGGTGAGATTCACAGCAGGCAGTGAGATCCACAGCAGGGAGTAAGATCCACAGTAGGGTGTGTGATCCACAGCAGGAGGTGACATCCACAGCAGAAGGTGATATCCACAGCAGTAGGTGAGATCCACAGCAGGAGGTGAGATCCACAGTAGAAGGTGAGATCCAAAGAAGGGGGTGAGATCCACAGCAGAAGATGAGATCCACAGAAGAAGATGAGATCCACAGCAGGAGGTAAGATCCAAAGCAAGGAGTGAGATGCAGAGCAGAAGGTGAGATCCACTCTAGGAGGTGAGATCCACAGCAGTAGGTGAGATCCACAGCAGAAGGTGAGATCCACAACAGAAGGTGAGATGAAAAGCAGAAGGTGAGATCCACAGAAGAAGGGGAGATCCACAGTAGGGGGTGACATCCACATCTGGAGGTGAGACCCACAGCAGAAGGTGAGATCCACAGCAGAAGGTGAGATCCATAGCAGAAGGTGAGATCCACAGCAGAAGGTAAGATCCACAGTAGCGGGTGATCCAAAGCAAGAGGTGAGACCCGCAGAAGGGGGTGAGACCCACAGCAGGGGGTGAGATCCACAGCAGAAGATGAGATGCAGAGGAGAAGGTGAGATCCACAGAAGGAGGTGACATCCACTAAAGGTGGTGAGATCCACAGCAGGAGGTGAGATCCACAGTAGGGAGTGAGATCCAAAGTAGGAGGTGAGATCCACATCAGAAGGTAAGACCAACAGCAGACGGTGAGATTCACAGGAGGGAGTGAGATCCACAGCAGAAGGTGAGATCCACAGCAGAGGGTAGGATCCACAGGAGGGGGTTAGATTCACAGCAGGAGGTGATCCACAGTAGGGGTGAGATACACACCAGAAAATGAGAACCACAGTAGGGGGTGAGATCCACATCAGGAGGTGAGATCCACAGCAGGGAGTGTAATCCACAGCAGAAGGTAACAACCACAGCAGACGGTGAGATCAAAAAGGGGGTGAGATCCACAGCAGGAGGTGAGATGTACAGCAGGAGGTGAGATCCACAGCATAAGGTGACATCCACAGCAGAAGGTGACATCCAAAGCAGGAGTTGAGATCCACAGCAGGAAGTGAGATCCACAGTAGGGGGTGAGATCCACAGCAGAAGGTGAGATCCACAGCAGGAGGTGTGATCCATAGCAGGAGGTAAGATCCACAGCAAAAGGTGAGATCCACAGAAGGAGCTGAGATCCACAGCAGGCAGTGAGATCCACAACAGGGAATCAGATCCAGAAAAGAAGGTGAGATCCACAACAGGGGGTGAGATCCACAGAAGAAGATGAGATCCACAGAAGAAAAAGATCCACAGAAGAAGGTGAGATCCACAGCAGGAGGTTAGATCCAAAGCAGGGAGTGAGATGCACAGCAGAAGGTGAGATCCACAGGAGGAGGTGATATTTAAAGCAGGGGATGAAAACCACAGTAGAGGGTGAGATCCACAGGAGGAGGTGAGATCCACAGCAGAAGGTGTGATCCACAGCAGGAGGTGACATCCCCTAAAGGTGGTGAGGTCCACAGCAGAAGGTGAGATCCACAGCAGGGAGTGAGATCCAAAGCAGGAGGTGAGATCCACATCAGAAGGTAAGACCAACAGCAGATGGTGAGATCCACAGGAGGGAGTGAGATCCACAGAAGGTGAGATCCACAGCAGAGGGTAGGATCCACAGGAGGGGGTTAGATTCACAGCAGGAGGTGATCCACAGTAGGGGTGAGATACATACCAGGAAGTGAGAACCACAGTAGGGGGTGAGATCCACAGCAGGAGGAGAGATCCACAGCAGGAGGTGAGATGCACAGCAGAAGGTGAGATCCACAGGAGAAGGTGATATTTAAGCAGGGGATGACAACCACAGTAGAGGGTGAGATCCACAGGAGGAGGTGAGATCCACAGAAGAAGGTGTGATCCACAGCAGGAGGTGAGATCCACATCAGGAGGTGAGATCAAAGTAAAAGATGATTTCCACAGCAGGAGGTTAGACCCAAAGCAGGGAGTGAGATGCACAGCAGAAGGTGACATCCACAGGAGGAGGTGAGATTTAAAGTAGAACCACAGTAGAGGGTGAGATCCACAGAAGGGGGTGAGATCCACAGTAGGAGGTGAGATCCACAGTAGGGGGTGAGATCCACAGGAGGAGGTAAGATCCACAGCAGAAGGTGAGATCCACAGCAGGAAGTGATATCCACATCAGAAGGTGAGATCCACAGCAGGAGGTAAGATCCACATCAGGAGGTGAGACCCACAGCAGGGGGTGAGATCCCCAGCAGAAGGTGAGATCCACAGAAGGGGGAGAGATCCACAGCAGGTTATGAGATCCACAGCAGACGGTGACATCCACAGCAGAAGGTGAGATTCACAGCAGGCGGTGAGATCCAGAGCAGGAAGTAAGATCCACAGTAGGGTGTGAGATTCACAGCAGGATGTGACATCCACAGCAGAAGGTGATATCCACAGTAGGAGGTGAGATCCACAGCAGTAGGTGAGATCCACAGCAGGAGGTGAGATCCACAGTAGAAGGTGAGATCAAAAGAAGGGGGTGAGATCCACAGCAGAAGATGAGATCCACAGAAGAAGATGAGATCCACAGCAGGAGGTGAGATCCAAAGCAAGGAGTGAGATGCAGAGCAGAAGGTGAGATCCACTCTAGGAGGTGAGATCAACAGCAGTAGGTGAGATCCACAGAAGGGGGTGAGATCCACAGCAGAAGGTGAGATCCACAACAGAAGGTGAGATGAACAGCAGAAGGTGAGATCCACAGAAGAAGGGGAGTTTCACAGTAGGGGGTGACATCCACATCTGGAGGAAAGACCATAGCAGAGGGTGAGATCCACAGCAGATGGTGAGATCCATAGCAGAAGGTGAGATCCACAGCAGAAGGTATGATCCACAGTAGCGGGTGAGATCCAAAGCAAGAGGTGAGACCCACAGCAGGGGGTGAGACCCACAGCAGGGGGTGAGATCCAAAGCAGAAGATGAGATCCACAGGAGAAGGTGAGATCCACAGAAGGAGGTGACATCCACTAAAGGTGGTGAGATCCACAGCAGGAGGTGAGATCCACAGCAGGGAGTGAGATCCAACGCAGGAGGTGAGATCCACATCAGAAGGTAAGACCAACAGCAGACAGTGAGATCCACAGGAGGGAGTGAGGTCCACAGCAGAAGGTGAGATCCACAGCAGAGGGTAGGATCCACAGGAGGGGGTCAGATTCACAGCAGGAAGTGATCCACAGTAGGGGTGAGATACACACCAGGAAGTGAGAACCACAGTAGGGGGTGAGATCCAAATCAGAAGGTGAGATCCACAGCAGAAGGTGAGATCCACAGCAGAAGGTGAGATCCACAGCAGGAGGTGATATCCACATCAGAAGGTGAGATCCACAGCAGAAGGTAAGATCCACAGCAGGAGGTAAGATCCACATCAGGAGGTGAGACCCACAGCAGGGGTGAGACCCACAGCAGGGGGTGAGATCCCCAGCAGAAAGTGAGATCCACAGTAGGGGGAGAGATCCACAGCAGGTTATGAGATCCACAGCAGACGGTGACATCCATAGCAGAAGGTGAGATTCACAGCAGGCAGTGAGATCCACAGCAGGGAGTAAGATCCACAGTAGGGTGTGTGATCCACAGCAGGAGGTGACATCCACAGCAGAAGGTGATATCCACAGCAGTAGGTGAGATCCACAGCAGGAGGTGAGATCCACAGTAGAAGGTGAGATCCAAAGAAGGGGGTGAGATCCACAGCAGAAGATGAGATCCACAGAAGAAGATGAGATCCACAGCAGGAGGTAAGATCCAAAGCAAGGAGTGAGATGCAGAGCAGAAGGTGAGATCCACTCTAGGAGGTGAGATCCACAGCAGTAGGTGAGATCCACAGCAGAAGGTGAGATCCACAACAGAAGGTGAGATGAAAAGCAGAAGGTGAGATCCACAGAAGAAGGGGAGATCCACAGTAGGGGGTGACATCCACATCTGGAGGTGAGACCCACAGCAGAAGGTGAGATCCACAGCAGAAGGTGAGATCCATAGCAGAAGGTGAGATCCACAGCAGAAGGTAAGATCCACAGTAGCGGGTGATCCAAAGCAAGAGGTGAGACCCGCAGAAGGGGGTGAGACCCACAGCAGGGGGTGAGATCCACAGCAGAAGATGAGATGCAGAGGAGAAGGTGAGATCCACAGAAGGAGGTGACATCCACTAAAGGTGGTGAGATCCACAGCAGGAGGTGAGATCCACAGTAGGGAGTGAGATCCAAAGTAGGAGGTGAGATCCACATCAGAAGGTAAGACCAACAGCAGACGGTGAGATTCACAGGAGGGAGTGAGATCCACAGCAGAAGGTGAGATCCACAGCAGAGGGTAGGATCCACAGGAGGGGGTTAGATTCACAGCAGGAGGTGATCCACAGTAGGGGTGAGATACACACCAGAAAATGAGAACCACAGTAGGGGGTGAGATCCACATCAGGAGGTGAGATCCACAGCAGGGAGTGTAATCCACAGCAGAAGGTAACAACCACAGCAGACGGTGAGATCAAAAAGGGGGTGAGATCCACAGCAGGAGGTGAGATGTACAGCAGGAGGTGAGATCCACAGCATAAGGTGACATCCACAGCAGAAGGTGACATCCAAAGCAGGAGTTGAGATCCACAGCAGGAAGTGAGATCCACAGTAGGGGGTGAGATCCACAGCAGAAGGTGAGATCCACAGCAGGAGGTGTGATCCATAGCAGGAGGTAAGATCCACAGCAAAAGGTGAGATCCACAGAAGGAGCTGAGATCCACAGCAGGCAGTGAGATCCACAACAGGGAATCAGATCCAGAAAAGAAGGTGAGATCCACAACAGGGGGTGAGATCCACAGAAGAAGATGAGATCCACAGAAGAAAAAGATCCACAGAAGAAGGTGAGATCCACAGCAGGAGGTTAGATCCAAAGCAGGGAGTGAGATGCACAGCAGAAGGTGAGATCCACAGGAGGAGGTGATATTTAAAGCAGGGGATGAAAACCACAGTAGAGGGTGAGATCCACAGGAGGAGGTGAGATCCACAGCAGAAGGTGTGATCCACAGCAGGAGGTGACATCCCCTAAAGGTGGTGAGGTCCACAGCAGAAGGTGAGATCCACAGCAGGGAGTGAGATCCAAAGCAGGAGGTGAGATCCACATCAGAAGGTAAGACCAACAGCAGATGGTGAGATCCACAGGAGGGAGTGAGATCCACAGAAGGTGAGATCCACAGCAGAGGGTAGGATCCACAGGAGGGGGTTAGATTCACAGCAGGAGGTGATCCACAGTAGGGGTGAGATACATACCAGGAAGTGAGAACCACAGTAGGGGGTGAGATCCACAGCAGGAGGAGAGATCCACAGCAGGAGGTGAGATGCACAGCAGAAGGTGAGATCCACAGGAGAAGGTGATATTTAAGCAGGGGATGACAACCACAGTAGAGGGTGAGATCCACAGGAGGAGGTGAGATCCACAGAAGAAGGTGTGATCCACAGCAGGAGGTGAGATCCACATCAGGAGGTGAGATCAAAGTAAAAGATGATTTCCACAGCAGGAGGTTAGACCCAAAGCAGGGAGTGAGATGCACAGCAGAAGGTGACATCCACAGGAGGAGGTGAGATTTAAAGTAGAACCACAGTAGAGGGTGAGATCCACAGAAGGGGGTGAGATCCACAGTAGGAGGTGAGATCCACAGTAGGGGGTGAGATCCACAGGAGGAGGTAAGATCCACAGCAGAAGGTGAGATCCACAGCAGGAAGTGATATCCACATCAGAAGGTGAGATCCACAGCAGGAGGTAAGATCCACATCAGGAGGTGAGACCCACAGCAGGGGGTGAGATCCCCAGCAGAAGGTGAGATCCACAGAAGGGGGAGAGATCCACAGCAGGTTATGAGATCCACAGCAGACGGTGACATCCACAGCAGAAGGTGAGATTCACAGCAGGCGGTGAGATCCAGAGCAGGAAGTAAGATCCACAGTAGGGTGTGAGATTCACAGCAGGATGTGACATCCACAGCAGAAGGTGATATCCACAGTAGGAGGTGAGATCCACAGCAGTAGGTGAGATCCACAGCAGGAGGTGAGATCCACAGTAGAAGGTGAGATCAAAAGAAGGGGGTGAGATCCACAGCAGAAGATGAGATCCACAGAAGAAGATGAGATCCACAGCAGGAGGTGAGATCCAAAGCAAGGAGTGAGATGCAGAGCAGAAGGTGAGATCCACTCTAGGAGGTGAGATCAACAGCAGTAGGTGAGATCCACAGAAGGGGGTGAGATCCACAGCAGAAGGTGAGATCCACAACAGAAGGTGAGATGAACAGCAGAAGGTGAGATCCACAGAAGAAGGGGAGTTTCACAGTAGGGGGTGACATCCACATCTGGAGGAAAGACCATAGCAGAGGGTGAGATCCACAGCAGATGGTGAGATCCATAGCAGAAGGTGAGATCCACAGCAGAAGGTATGATCCACAGTAGCGGGTGAGATCCAAAGCAAGAGGTGAGACCCACAGCAGGGGGTGAGACCCACAGCAGGGGGTGAGATCCAAAGCAGAAGATGAGATCCACAGGAGAAGGTGAGATCCACAGAAGGAGGTGACATCCACTAAAGGTGGTGAGATCCACAGCAGGAGGTGAGATCCACAGCAGGGAGTGAGATCCAACGCAGGAGGTGAGATCCACATCAGAAGGTAAGACCAACAGCAGACAGTGAGATCCACAGGAGGGAGTGAGGTCCACAGCAGAAGGTGAGATCCACAGCAGAGGGTAGGATCCACAGGAGGGGGTCAGATTCACAGCAGGAAGTGATCCACAGTAGGGGTGAGATACACACCAGGAAGTGAGAACCACAGTAGGGGGTGAGATCCAAATCAGAAGGTGAGATCCACAGCAGAAGGTGAGATCCACAACAGAAGGTGAGATCCACAGCAGGAGGTGATATCCACATCAGAAGGTGAGATCCACAGCAGAAGGTAAGATCCACAGCAGGAGGTAAGATCCACATCAGGAGGTGAGACCCACAGCAGGGGTGAGACCCACAGCAGGGGGTGAGATCCCCAGCAGAAAGTGAGATCCACAGTAGGGGGAGAGATCCACAGCAGGTTATGAGATCCACAGCAGACGGTGACATCCATAGCAGAAGGTGAGATTCACAGCAGGCAGTGAGATCCACAGCAGGGAGTAAGATCCACAGTAGGGTGTGTGATCCACAGCAGGAGGTGACATCCACAGCAGAAGGTGATATCCACAGCAGTAGGTGAGATCCACAGCAGGAGGTGAGATCCACAGTAGAAGGTGAGATCCAAAGAAGGGGGTGAGATCCACAGCAGAAGATGAGATCCACAGAAGAAGATGAGATCCACAGCAGGAGGTAAGATCCAAAGCAAGGAGTGAGATGCAGAGCAGAAGGTGAGATCCACTCTAGGAGGTGAGATCCACAGCAGTAGGTGAGATCCACAGCAGAAGGTGAGATCCACAACAGAAGGTGAGATGAAAAGCAGAAGGTGAGATCCACAGAAGAAGGGGAGATCCACAGTAGGGGGTGACATCCACATCTGGAGGTGAGACCCACAGCAGAAGGTGAGATCCACAGCAGAAGGTGAGATCCATAGCAGAAGGTGACATCCACAGCAGAAGGTAAGATCCACAGTAGCGGGTGATCCAAAGCAAGAGGTGAGACCCGCAGAAGGGGGTGAGACCCACAGCAGGGGGTGAGATCCACAGCAGAAGATGAGATGCAGAGGAGAAGGTGAGATCCACAGAAGGAGGTGACATCCACTAAAGGTGGTGAGATCCACAGCAGGAGGTGAGATCCACAGTAGGGAGTGAGATCCAAAGTAGGAGGTGAGATCCACATCAGAAGGTAAGACCAACAGCAGACGGTGAGATTCACAGGAGGGAGTGAGATCCACAGCAGAAGGTGAGATCCACAGCAGAGGGTAGGATCCACAGGAGGGGGTTAGATTCACAGCAGGAGGTGATCCACAGTAGGGGTGAGATACACACCAGAAAATGAGAACCACAGTAGGGGGTGAGATCCACATCAGGAGGTGAGATCCACAGCAGGGAGTGTAATCCACAGCAGAAGGTAACAACCACAGCAGACGGTGAGATCAAAAAGGGGGTGAGATCCACAGCAGGAGGTGAGATGTACAGCAGGAGGTGAGATCCACAGCATAAGGTGACATCCACAGCAGAAGGTGACATCCAAAGCAGGAGTTGAGATCCACAGCAGGAAGTGAGATCCACAGTAGGGGGTGAGATCCACAGCAGAAGGTGAGATCCACAGCAGGAGGTGTGATCCATAGCAGGAGGTAAGATCCACAGCAAAAGGTGAGATCCACAGAAGGAGCTGAGATCCACAGCAGGCAGTGAGATCCACAACAGGGAATCAGATCCAGAAAAGAAGGTGAGATCCACAACAGGGGGTGAGATCCACAGAAGAAGATGAGATCCACAGAAGAAAAAGATCCACAGAAGAAGGTGAGATCCACAGCAGGAGGTTAGATCCAAAGCAGGGAGTGAGATGCACAGCAGAAGGTGAGATCCACAGGAGGAGGTGATATTTAAAGCAGGGGATGAAAACCACAGTAGAGGGTGAGATCCACAGGAGGAGGTGAGATCCACAGCAGAAGGTGTGATCCACAGCAGGAGGTGACATCCCCTAAAGGTGGTGAGGTCCACAGCAGAAGGTGAGATCCACAGCAGGGAGTGAGATCCAAAGCAGGAGGTGAGATCCACATCAGAAGGTAAGACCAACAGCAGATGGTGAGATCCACAGGAGGGAGTGAGATCCACAGAAGGTGAGATCCACAGCAGAGGGTAGGATCCACAGGAGGGGGTTAGATTCACAGCAGGAGGTGATCCACAGTAGGGGTGAGATACATACCAGGAAGTGAGAACCACAGTAGGGGGTGAGATCCACAGCAGGAGGAGAGATCCACAGCAGGAGGTGAGATGCACAGCAGAAGGTGAGATCCACAGGAGAAGGTGATATTTAAGCAGGGGATGACAACCACAGTAGAGGGTGAGATCCACAGGAGGAGGTGAGATCCACAGAAGAAGGTGTGATCCACAGCAGGAGGTGAGATCCACATCAGGAGGTGAGATCAAAGTAAAAGATGATTTCCACAGCAGGAGGTTAGACCCAAAGCAGGGAGTGAGATGCACAGCAGAAGGTGACATCCACAGGAGGAGGTGAGATTTAAAGTAGAACCACAGTAGAGGGTGAGATCCACAGAAGGGGGTGAGATCCACAGTAGGAGGTGAGATCCACAGTAGGGGGTGAGATCCACAGGAGGAGGTAAGATCCACAGCAGAAGGTGAGATCCACAGCAGGAAGTGATATCCACATCAGAAGGTGAGATCCACAGCAGGAGGTAAGATCCACATCAGGAGGTGAGACCCACAGCAGGGGGTGAGATCCCCAGCAGAAGGTGAGATCCACAGAAGGGGGAGAGATCCACAGCAGGTTATGAGATCCACAGCAGACGGTGACATCCACAGCAGAAGGTGAGATTCACAGCAGGCGGTGAGATCCAGAGCAGGAAGTAAGATCCACAGTAGGGTGTGAGATTCACAGCAGGATGTGACATCCACAGCAGAAGGTGATATCCACAGTAGGAGGTGAGATCCACAGCAGTAGGTGAGATCCACAGCAGGAGGTGAGATCCACAGTAGAAGGTGAGATCAAAAGAAGGGGGTGAGATCCACAGCAGAAGATGAGATCCACAGAAGAAGATGAGATCCACAGCAGGAGGTGAGATCCAAAGCAAGGAGTGAGATGCAGAGCAGAAGGTGAGATCCACTCTAGGAGGTGAGATCAACAGCAGTAGGTGAGATCCACAGAAGGGGGTGAGATCCACAGCAGAAGGTGAGATCCACAACAGAAGGTGAGATGAACAGCAGAAGGTGAGATCCACAGAAGAAGGGGAGTTTCACAGTAGGGGGTGACATCCACATCTGGAGGAAAGACCATAGCAGAGGGTGAGATCCACAGCAGATGGTGAGATCCATAGCAGAAGGTGAGATCCACAGCAGAAGGTATGATCCACAGTAGCGGGTGAGATCCAAAGCAAGAGGTGAGACCCACAGCAGGGGGTGAGACCCACAGCAGGGGGTGAGATCCAAAGCAGAAGATGAGATCCACAGGAGAAGGTGAGATCCACAGAAGGAGGTGACATCCACTAAAGGTGGTGAGATCCACAGCAGGAGGTGAGATCCACAGCAGGGAGTGAGATCCAACGCAGGAGGTGAGATCCACATCAGAAGGTAAGACCAACAGCAGACAGTGAGATCCACAGGAGGGAGTGAGGTCCACAGCAGAAGGTGAGATCCACAGCAGAGGGTAGGATCCACAGGAGGGGGTCAGATTCACAGCAGGAAGTGATCCACAGTAGGGGTGAGATACACACCAGGAAGTGAGAACCACAGTAGGGGGTGAGATCCAAATCAGAAGGTGAGATCCACAGCAGAAGGTGAGATCCACAGCAGAAGGTGAGATCCACAGCAGGAGGTGATATCCACATCAGAAGGTGAGATCCACAGCAGAAGGTAAGATCCACAGCAGGAGGTAAGATCCACATCAGGAGGTGAGACCCACAGCAGGGGTGAGACCCACAGCAGGGGGTGAGATCCCCAGCAGAAAGTGAGATCCACAGTAGGGGGAGAGATCCACAGCAGGTTATGAGATCCACAGCAGACGGTGACATCCATAGCAGAAGGTGAGATTCACAGCAGGCAGTGAGATCCACAGCAGGGAGTAAGATCCACAGTAGGGTGTGTGATCCACAGCAGGAGGTGACATCCACAGCAGAAGGTGATATCCACAGCAGTAGGTGAGATCCACAGCAGGAGGTGAGATCCACAGTAGAAGGTGAGATCCAAAGAAGGGGGTGAGATCCACAGCAGAAGATGAGATCCACAGAAGAAGATGAGATCCACAGCAGGAGGTAAGATCCAAAGCAAGGAGTGAGATGCAGAGCAGAAGGTGAGATCCACTCTAGGAGGTGAGATCCACAGCAGTAGGTGAGATCCACAGCAGAAGGTGAGATCCACAACAGAAGGTGAGATGAAAAGCAGAAGGTGAGATCCACAGAAGAAGGGGAGATCCACAGTAGGGGGTGACATCCACATCTGGAGGTGAGACCCACAGCAGAAGGTGAGATCCACAGCAGAAGGTGAGATCCATAGCAGAAGGTGAGATCCACAGCAGAAGGTAAGATCCACAGTAGCGGGTGATCCAAAGCAAGAGGTGAGACCCGCAGAAGGGGGTGAGACCCACAGCAGGGGGTGAGATCCACAGCAGAAGATGAGATGCAGAGGAGAAGGTGAGATCCACAGAAGGAGGTGACATCCACTAAAGGTGGTGAGATCCACAGCAGGAGGTGAGATCCACAGTAGGGAGTGAGATCCAAAGTAGGAGGTGAGATCCACATCAGAAGGTAAGACCAACAGCAGACGGTGAGATTCACAGGAGGGAGTGAGATCCACAGCAGAAGGTGAGATCCACAGCAGAGGGTAGGATCCACAGGAGGGGGTTAGATTCACAGCAGGAGGTGATCCACAGTAGGGGTGAGATACACACCAGAAAATGAGAACCACAGTAGGGGGTGAGATCCACATCAGGAGGTGAGATCCACAGCAGGGAGTGTAATCCACAGCAGAAGGTAACAACCACAGCAGACGGTGAGATCAAAAAGGGGGTGAGATCCACAGCAGGAGGTGAGATGTACAGCAGGAGGTGAGATCCACAGCATAAGGTGACATCCACAGCAGAAGGTGACATCCAAAGCAGGAGTTGAGATCCACAGCAGGAAGTGAGATCCACAGTAGGGGGTGAGATCCACAGCAGAAGGTGAGATCCACAGCAGGAGGTGTGATCCATAGCAGGAGGTAAGATCCACAGCAAAAGGTGAGATCCACAGAAGGAGCTGAGATCCACAGCAGGCAGTGAGATCCACAACAGGGAATCAGATCCAGAAAAGAAGGTGAGATCCACAACAGGGGGTGAGATCCACAGAAGAAGATGAGATCCACAGAAGAAAAAGATCCACAGAAGAAGGTGAGATCCACAGCAGGAGGTTAGATCCAAAGCAGGGAGTGAGATGCACAGCAGAAGGTGAGATCCACAGGAGGAGGTGATATTTAAAGCAGGGGATGAAAACCACAGTAGAGGGTGAGATCCACAGGAGGAGGTGAGATCCACAGCAGAAGGTGTGATCCACAGCAGGAGGTGACATCCCCTAAAGGTGGTGAGGTCCACAGCAGAAGGTGAGATCCACAGCAGGGAGTGAGATCCAAAGCAGGAGGTGAGATCCACATCAGAAGGTAAGACCAACAGCAGATGGTGAGATCCACAGGAGGGAGTGAGATCCACAGAAGGTGAGATCCACAGCAGAGGGTAGGATCCACAGGAGGGGGTTAGATTCACAGCAGGAGGTGATCCACAGTAGGGGTGAGATACATACCAGGAAGTGAGAACCACAGTAGGGGGTGAGATCCACAGCAGGAGGAGAGATCCACAGCAGGAGGTGAGATGCACAGCAGAAGGTGAGATCCACAGGAGAAGGTGATATTTAAGCAGGGGATGACAACCACAGTAGAGGGTGAGATCCACAGGAGGAGGTGAGATCCACAGAAGAAGGTGTGATCCACAGCAGGAGGTGAGATCCACATCAGGAGGTGAGATCAAAGTAAAAGATGATTTCCACAGCAGGAGGTTAGACCCAAAGCAGGGAGTGAGATGCACAGCAGAAGGTGACATCCACAGGAGGAGGTGAGATTTAAAGTAGAACCACAGTAGAGGGTGAGATCCACAGAAGGGGGTGAGATCCACAGTAGGAGGTGAGATCCACAGTAGGGGGTGAGATCCACAGGAGGAGGTAAGATCCACAGCAGAAGGTGAGATCCACAGCAGGAAGTGATATCCACATCAGAAGGTGAGATCCACAGCAGGAGGTAAGATCCACATCAGGAGGTGAGACCCACAGCAGGGGGTGAGATCCCCAGCAGAAGGTGAGATCCACAGAAGGGGGAGAGATCCACAGCAGGTTATGAGATCCACAGCAGACGGTGACATCCACAGCAGAAGGTGAGATTCACAGCAGGCGGTGAGATCCAGAGCAGGAAGTAAGATCCACAGTAGGGTGTGAGATTCACAGCAGGATGTGACATCCACAGCAGAAGGTGATATCCACAGTAGGAGGTGAGATCCACAGCAGTAGGTGAGATCCACAGCAGGAGGTGAGATCCACAGTAGAAGGTGAGATCAAAAGAAGGGGGTGAGATCCACAGCAGAAGATGAGATCCACAGAAGAAGATGAGATCCACAGCAGGAGGTGAGATCCAAAGCAAGGAGTGAGATGCAGAGCAGAAGGTGAGATCCACTCTAGGAGGTGAGATCAACAGCAGTAGGTGAGATCCACAGAAGGGGGTGAGATCCACAGCAGAAGGTGAGATCCACAACAGAAGGTGAGATGAACAGCAGAAGGTGAGATCCACAGAAGAAGGGGAGTTTCACAGTAGGGGGTGACATCCACATCTGGAGGAAAGACCATAGCAGAGGGTGAGATCCACAGCAGATGGTGAGATCCATAGCAGAAGGTGAGATCCACAGCAGAAGGTATGATCCACAGTAGCGGGTGAGATCCAAAGCAAGAGGTGAGACCCACAGCAGGGGGTGAGACCCACAGCAGGGGGTGAGATCCAAAGCAGAAGATGAGATCCACAGGAGAAGGTGAGATCCACAGAAGGAGGTGACATCCACTAAAGGTGGTGAGATCCACAGCAGGAGGTGAGATCCACAGCAGGGAGTGAGATCCAACGCAGGAGGTGAGATCCACATCAGAAGGTAAGACCAACAGCAGACAGTGAGATCCACAGGAGGGAGTGAGGTCCACAGCAGAAGGTGAGATCCACAGCAGAGGGTAGGATCCACAGGAGGGGGTCAGATTCACAGCAGGAAGTGATCCACAGTAGGGGTGAGATACACACCAGGAAGTGAGAACCACAGTAGGGGGTGAGATCCACATCAGGAGGTGAGATCCACAGCAGGAAGTGAGATCCACAGTAGGGGGTAAGATCCACAGCAGAAGGTGAGATCCACAGCTGGAGGTGAGATCCATAGCAGAAGGTAAGATCCACAGCAAAAGGTAAGATCCACAGAAGGAGCTGAGATCCACAGCAGGCAGTGAGATCCACAGCAGGTTATGAGATCCACAGCAGAAGGTGAGATCCACAACCGGGGGTGAGATCCACAGTAGAAGGTGAGATCCACAGCAGAAAAAGATAAACAGCAGAAGATGAGATCCACAGCAGAAGGTGAGATCCACAGCAGGAGTAAGATGCACAGTAGGGGGTCAGATCAAAAGTAGAGGGTGAGATCCTAGTAGGGGGTGAGATCCACAGCAGAAGGTGAGATCCAGAGCAGGAGGTGAGATCCATAGCAGGAGGTAAGATCCACAGCAAAAGGTGGGATCCACAGAAGGAGCTGAGATCCACAGCAGGCAGTGAGATTCACAACAGGGAATCAGATCCAGAAAAGAAGGTGAGATCCACAACAGGGGGTGAGATCCACAGAAGAAGATGAGATCCATAGAAGAAAGAGATCCACAGCAGAAGGTGAGATCCACAGCAGGAGGTGAGATCCAAAGCAGGGAGTGAGATGCACAGCAGAAGGTGAAATCCACAGGAGGAGGTGATATTTAAAGCAGGGGATGACAACCACAGTAGAGGGTGAGATCCACAGGAGGAGGTGAGATCCACAGCAGAAGGTGTGATCCAGAGCAGGAGGTGACATCCACTAAAGGTTGTGAGATCCACAGCAGGAGGTGAGATCCACAGCAGGGAGTGAGATCCAAAGCAGGAGGTGAGATCCACATCAGAAGGTAAGACCAACAGCAGAGGGTGAGATCCACAGGAGGGGGTTAGATTCACAGCAGGAGGTGATCCACAGTAGGGGTGAGATACATACCAGGAAGTTAGATTCACAGCAGGAGGTGATCCACAGTAGGGGTGAGATACATACCAGGAAGTGAGAACCACAGTAGGGGGTGAGATCCACATCAGGAGGTGAGATCCACAGCAGGGAGTGTAATCCACAGCAGAAGGTAACAACCACAGCAGACGGTGAGATCAAAAAGGGGGTGAGATCCACAGCAGGAGGTGAGATCCAAAGCAGGGAGTGAGATGCACAGCAGAAGGTGAGAGCCACAGGAGGAGGTGATATTTAAGCAGGGGATGACAACCACAGTAGAGGGTGAGATCCACAGGAGGCGGTGAGATCCACAGCAGAAGGTGTGATCCACAGCAGGAGGTGAGATCCACATCAGGAGGTGAGATCCAGAGTAAAAGATGATTTCCACAGCAGGAGGTTAGACCCAAAGCAGGGAGTGAGATGCACAGCAGAAGGTGACATCCACAGGAGGAGGTGAGATTTAAAGTAGAACCACAGTAGAGGGTGAGATCCACAGAAGGGGGTGAGATCCACAGTAGGAGGTGAGATCCACAGTAGGGGGTGAGATCCACAGGAGGAGGTAAGATCCACAGCAGAAGGTGAGATCCACAGCAGGAGGTGATATCCACATCAGAAGGTGAGATCCACAGCAGGAGGTAAGATCCATATCAGGAGGTGAGACCCACAGCAGGGGGTGAGATCCCCAGCAGAAGGTGAGATCCACAGTAGAGGGAGAGATCCACAGCAGGTTATGAGATCCACAGCAGACGGTGACATCCACAGCAGAAGGTGAGATTCACAGCAGGCGGTGAGATCCACAGCAGGGAGTAAGATCCACAGTAGGGTGTTAGATCCACAGCAGGAGGTGACATCCACAGCAGAAGGTGATATCCACAATAGGAGGTGAGATCCACAGCAGTAGGTGAGATCCACAGCAGGAGGTGAGATCCAAAGAAGTGGGTGAGAACCACAGCAGAAGATGAGATCCACAGAAGAAGATGAGATCCACAGCAGGAGGTGAGATCCAAAGCAAGAAGTGAGATGCAGAGCAGAAGGTGAGATCCACTCTAGGAGGTGAGATCCACAGCAGGGGGTGAGATCCACAACAGAAAGTGAGATCCACAACAGAAGGTGAGATGAACAGCAGAAGGTGAGATCCACAGAATAAGGGGAGATCCATAGTAGGGGGTGACATCCACATCTAGAGGTGAGACCCACAGCAGAGGGTGAGATCCACAGCAGAAGGTGAGATCCACAGCAGAAGGTAAGATCCACAGTAGCGGGTGAGATCCAAAGCAAGAGGTGAGACCGGCAGCAGGGGGTGAGACCCACAGCAGGGGGTGAGATCCACAGCAGAAGATGAGATCCACAGGAGAAGGTGAGATCCACAGAAGGAGGTGACATCCACTAAAGGTGGTGAGATCCACAGCAGGAGGTAAGATCCACAGCAGGGAGTGAGATCCAAAGCAGGAGGTGAGATCCACATCAGAAGGTGAGACCAACAGCAGATGGTGAGATCCACAGGAGGGAGTGAGATCCACAGCAGAAGGTGAGATCCACAGCAGAGGGTGAGATCCACAGAAGGGGGTGAGATCCACAGCAGGAGGTGATCCACAGTAGCGGTGAGATACACACCAGGAAGTGAGAACCACAGTAGGGGGTGAGATCCACATCAGGAGGTGAGATCCACAGCAGGGAGTGTAATCCACAGCAGAAGGTAACAACCACAGCTGACGGTGAGAACAAAAAGGGGGTGAGATCCACAGCAGGAGGTGAGATGTACAGCAGGGGTGAGATCCACAGCAGAAGGTGACATCCACAGCAGGAGGTGAGATCCACAGCAGTAGGTGAGATCCACAGCAGGGGGTGAGATCCACAGAAGGGGGTGAGTTCCACAGCAGAAAGTGAGATCCACAGCAGGAAGTGAGATCCACAGCAGGAAGTGAGATCCACAGCAGAAGGTGAGATCCACAGCAGGAGGTGAGATCCATAGGAGAAGGTAAGATCCACAGCAAAAGGTAAGATCCACAGAAGGAGCTGAGATCCACAGCAGGCAGTGAGATCCACAGCAGGGAATGAGATCCACAGCAGAAAGTGAGATCCACAACAGGGGGTGAGATCCACAGCAGAAAAAGATAAACAGCAGAAGGTGAGATCCACAGCAGAAGGTGAGATCCACAGCAGGGGTAAGATCCACAGTAGGAGGTGAGATCCACAGTAGGGGGTGAGATCCACAGTAGGGGGTGAGATCCACAGCAGAAGGTGAGATCCACAGCAGGAGGTTAGATCCATAGCAGAAGGTAAGATCCACAGCAAAAGGTGAGATCCACAGGAGGAGCTGAGATCCACAGAAGGCAGTGAGATCCACAACAGGGGGTGAGATCCACAGAAGAGGATGAGATCCACAGAAGAAAGAGATTCACAGAAGAAGGTGAGATCCACAGCAGGAGGTGAGTTCCTAAGCAGGGAGTGAGATGCACAGTAGAAGGTGAGATCCACAGAAGGAGGTGATATTTAAAGTAGGAAATGACAACCACAGTAGAGGGTGAGATACACAGAAGGAGGTGAGATCCACAGCAGAAGGTGTGATCCACATCAGGAGGTGAGATCCAAAGTAAAAGATAATTTCCACAGTAGGAGGTTAGTTCCAAAGCAGGGAGTGAGATGCACAGCAGAAGGTGAGATCCACAGGAGGAGGTGATATTTAAAGCAGGGGAAGACAACCACAGTAGAGGGTGAGATCCACAGGAGGAGGTGAGATCCACAGCAGAAGGTGTGATCCACAGCAGGAGGTGAGATCCACAGCAGGAGGTGAGATCCGGAGTAAAAGATGATTTCCACAGCAGGAAGTGAGATCCAAAGCAGGAGGTGAGATCCACATCAGAAGGTAAGACCAACAGCAGATGGTGAGATCCACAGGAGGGAGTGAGATCCACAGCAGAAGGTGAGATCCACAGCAGAGGGTAGGATCCACAGGAGGGGGTTAGATTCACAGCAGGAGGTGATCCACAGTAGGGGTGAGATACATACCAGGAAGTTAGATTCACAGCAGGAGGTGATCCACAGTAGGGGTGAGATACATACCAGGAAGTGAGAACCACAGTAGGGGGTGAGATCCACATCAGGAAGTGAGATCCACAGCAGGGAGTGTAATCCACAGCAGAAGGTAACAACCACAGCAGACGGTGAGATCAAAAAGGGGGTGAGATCCACAGCAGGAGGTGAGATCCAAAGCAGGGAGTGAGATGCACAGCAGAAGGTGAGATCCACAGGAGGAGGTGATATTTAAGCAGGGGATGACAACCACAGTAGAGGGTGAGATCCACAGGAGGCGGTGAGATCCACAGCAGAAGGTGTGATCCACAGCAGGAGGTGAGATCCACATCAGGAGGTGAGATCCAGAGTAAAAGATGATTTCCACAGCAGGAGGTTAGACCCAAAGCAGGGAGTGAGATGCACAGCAGAAGGTGACATCCACAGGAGGAGGTGAGATTTAAAGTAGAACCACAGTAGAGGGTGAGATCCACAGAAGGGGGTGAGATCCACAGTAGGAGGTGAGATCCACAGTAGAGGGTGAGATCCACATCAGAAGGTGAGATCCACAGCAGAAGGTGAGATCCACAGCAGGAGGTGATATCCACATCAGAAGGTGAGATCCACAGCAGAAGGTAAGATCCACAGCAGGAGGTAAGATCCACATCAGGAGGTGAGACCCACACCAGGGGTGGGACGCACAGCAGGGGGTGAGATCCCCAGCAGAAGGTGAGATCCACAGTAGGGGGAGAGATCCACAGCAGGTTATGAGATCCACAGCAGACGGTGACATCCACAGCAGAAGGTGAGATTCACAGCAGGCGGTGAGATCCACAGCAGAAAGTAAGATCCACAGTAGGGTGTGAGATCCACAGCAGGAGGTGACATCCACAGCAGAAGGTGATATCCACAGTAGGAGGTGAGATCCACAGCAGTAGGTGAGATCCACAGCAGGAGGTGAGATCCACAGTAGAAGGTGAGATCCAAAGAAGGGGGTGAGATCCACAGCAGAAGATGAGATCCACAGAAGAAGATGAGATCCACAGCAGGAGGTGAGATCCAAAGCAAGGACTGAGATGCAGAGCAGAAGGTGAGATCCACTCTAAGAGGTGAGATCTACCGCAGTAGGTGAGATCCACAGCAGGGGTGAGGTCCACAGTAGAAGGTGAGATCCACAACAGAAGGTGAGATGAACAGCAGAAGGTGAGATCCACAGAAGAAGGGGAGATCCACAGTAGGGGGTGACATCCACATCTGGAGGTGAGACCCACAGCAGAGGGTGAGATCCACAGCAGAAGGTGAGATCCATAGCAGAAGGTGAGATCCACAGCAGAAGGTAAGATCCACAGTAGCGGGTGAGATCCAAAGCAAGAGGTGAGACCCGCAGAAGGGGGTGAGACCCACAGCAGGGGGTGAGATCCACAGCAGAAGATGAGATGCAGAGGAGAAGGTGAGATCCACAGAAGGAGGTGACATCCACTAAAGGTGGTGAGATCCATAGCAGGAGGTGAGATCCACAGCAGGGAGTGAGATCCAAAGCAGGAGGTGAGATCCACATCAGAAGGTAAGACCAACAGCAGATGGTGAGATCCACAGGAGGGAGTGAGATCTACAGCAGAAGGTGAGATCCAGAGCAGAGGGTAGGATCCACAGGGAGGGGGTTAGATTCACAGCAGGAGGTGATCCACAGTAGGGGTGAGATACACACCAGGAAATGAGACCCACAGTAGGGGGTGAGATCCACATCAGAAGGTGAGATCCACAGCAGGGAGTGTAATCCACAGCAGAAGGTAACAACCACAGCAGACGGTGAGATAAAAAGGGGGTGAGATCCACAACAGGAGGTGAAATGTACAGCAGGAGGTGAGATCCACAGCAGAAGGTGAATCCACAGCAGAAGGTGACATCCATAGCAGGAGGTGAGATCCACAGCAGGAAGTGTGATCCACAGTAGGGGTTGAGATCCACAGCAGAAGGTGAGATCCACAGCAGGAGGTGAGATCCATAGCAGAAGGTAAGATCCACAGCAACAGGTAAGATCCACAGAAGGAGCTGAGATCCACAGCAGGCAGTGAGATCCACAGCAGAAAATGAGATCCACAGCAGAAGGTGAGATCCACAACAGGGGTGAGATCCACAGTAGAAGGTGAGATCCACAGCAGAAAAAGATAAACAGCAGAAGATGAGATCCACAGCAGAAGGTGAGATCAACAGCAGGGGTAAGATGCACAGTAGGGGGTCAGATCCAAAGTAGGGGGTGAGATCCACAGTAGGGGGTGAGATCCACAGTTGGGGGTGAGATCCACAGCAGGAGGTGAGATCCACAGCAGGAGGTGAGATCCATAGCAGGAGGTAAGATCCACAACAAAAGGTGAGATGCACAGAAGGAGCTGAGATCCACAGCAGGCAGTGAGATCCACAGCAGGGAATCAGATCCAGAAAAGAAGGTGAGATCCACAACAGGGGGTGAGATCCACAGAAGAAGATGAGATCCACAGAAGAAACAGATCCACAGAAGAAGGTGAGATCCACAGCAGGAGGTGAGATACAAAGCAGGGAGTGAAATGCACAGCAGAAGGTGAGATCCACAGGAGGAGGTGATATGTAAAGCAGGGATGACAACCACAGTAGAGGGTGAGATCCACAGGAGGAGGTGAGATCCACAGCAGAAGGTGTGATCCACAGCAGGAGGTGAGATCCACATCAGGAGGTGAGATCCAGAGTAAAAGATGATTTCCACAGCAGGAGGTTAGACCCAAAGCAGGGAGTGAGATGCACAGAAGAAGGTGACATCCACAGGAGGAGGTGAGATTTAAAGTAGGGGGTAAGAACCACAGAAGAGGGTGAGATCCACAGAAGGGGGTGAGATCCACAATAGGAGGTGAGATCCACAGTAGGGGGTGAGATCCACAGGAGGAGGTAAGATCCACAGCAGAAGGTGAGATCCACAGCAGGAGGTGATATCCACATCAAAAGGTGAGATCCACAGCAGAAGGTAAGACCCACAGCAGGAGGTAAGAGCCACATCAGGAGGTGAGACCCACAGCAGGGGGTGGGATCCATAGCAGAATATGAGATCCACAGTACGGGGAGAGATCCACAGCAGGTTATGAGATCCACAGCAGACGGTGACATCCACAGCAAAAGGTGAGATTCACAGCAGGCGGTGAGATCCACAGTAGAGAGTAAGATCCACAGTAGGGTGTGAGATCCACAGCAGGAGGTGAGATCCACAGTAGAAGGTGAGATCCAAAGAAGGGGTGAGATCCACAGAGGAAGATAAGATCCACAGAAGAAGATGAGATCCACAGCAGGAGGCGAGATCCAAAGCAAGGAGTGAGATGCAGAGCAGAAGGTGAGATCCACTCTAGGAGGTGAGATCCACAGCAGGGGTGAGATCCACAGCAGAAAGTGAGATCCACAGCAGGAGGTTAGATCCATAGCAGGAGGTAAGATCCACAGCAAAAGGTGATATCCACAGAAAAAGCTGAGATCCACAGCAGGCAGTGAGATCCACAACAGGGAATCAGATCCAGAAAAGAAGGTGAGATCACAACAGGGGGTGAGATCCACAGAAGAAGATGAGATCCACGGAAGAAAGAGATCCACAGAAGAAGGTGAGATCCACAGCAGGAGGTGAGATCCAAAGCAGGGAGTGAGATGCACAGCAGAAGGTGAGATCCACAGGAGGAGGTGATATTTAAAGCAGGGGATGACAACCACATTAGAGGGTGAGATCCACAGGAGGAGGTGAGATCCACAGCAGAAAGTGTGATCCACAGCAGGAGGTGACATCCCCTAAAGTTGGTGAGATCCACAGCAGGAGATGAGATCCACAGCAGGGAGTGAGATCCAAAGCAGGAGGTGAGATCCACATCAGAAGGTAAGACCAACAGCAGATGGTGAGATCCACAGGAGAAAGTGAGATCCACATCAGAAGGTGAGATCCACAGCAGAGGGTAGGATCCACAGGAGGGGGTTAGATTCACAGCAGGAAGTGATCCACAGTAGGGGTGAGATACATACCAGGAAGTGAGAACCACAGTAGGGGGTGAGATCCACATCAGGAGGTGAGATCCAAAGCAAGGAGTGAAATGCATAGCAGAAGGTGAGATCCACAGCAGAAGGTGAGATCCACAGCAGGAGGTAAGATCCACATCAGGAGGTGAGAACCACAGCAGGGGGTGAGATCCCCAGCAGAAGGTGAGATCCACAGTAGAGGGAGAGATCCACAGCAGGTTATGAGATCCACAGCAGACGGTGACATCCACAGCAGAAGGTGAGATTCACAGCAGGCGGTGAGATCCACATAAGGGAGTAAGATCCACAGTAGGGTGTGAGATCCACAGCAGGAGGTGACATCCACAGCAGAAAGTGATATCCACAATAGGAGGTGAGATCCATAGCAGTAGGTGAGATCCACAGCAGGAGGTGAGATCCACAGTAGAAGGTGAGATCGAAAGAAGAGGGTGAGATCCACAGCAGAAGATGAGATCCACAGAAGAAGATGAGATCCACAGCAGGAGGTGAGATCCAAAGCAAGGAGTGAGAAGCAGAGCAGAATGTGAGATCCACTCTAGGAGGTGAGATCCACCGCAGTAGGTGAGATCCACAGCAGGGGGTGAGATCCACAGTAGAAGGTGAGATCCACAACAGAAGGTGAGATGAACAGCAGAAGGTGAGATCACAGAAGAAGGGGAGATCCACAGTAGGGGGTGACATCCACATCTGGAGGTGAGACCCACAGCAGAGGGTGAGATCCACAGCAGAAGGTGAGATCCATAGCAGAAGGTGAGATCCACAGCAGAAGGTAAGATCCACAGTAGCGGGTGAGATCCAAAGCAAGAGGTGAGACCCGCAGCAGGAGGTGAGACCCCACAGCAGGGTGTGAGATCCACAGCAGAAGATGAGATGCAGAGGAGAAGGTGAGATCCACAGAAGGAGGTGACATCCACTAAAGGTGGTGAGATCCACAGCAGGAGGTGAGATCCACAGCAGGGAGTGAGATCCAAAGCAGGAGGTGAGATCCACATCAGAAAGTAAGACCAACAGCAGACGGTGAGATCCATAGGAGGGAGTGAGATCCACAGCAGAAGGTGAGATCCACAGCAGAGGGTAGGATCCACAGGAGGGGGTAAGATTCACAGCAGGAGGTGATCCACAGTAGGGGTGAGATACACACCAGGAAGTGAGAACCACAGTAGAAGGTGAAATCCACATCAGGAGGTGAGATCCACAGCAGGGAGTGTAATCCACAGCAGAAGGTAACAACCACAGCAGACGGTGAGATCAAAAAGGGGGTGAGATCCACAGCAGGAGGTGAGATGTACAGCAGGGGTGAGATCCACAGCAGAAGGTGACATCCACAGCAGAAGGTGACATCCACAGCAGGAGGTGAGATCCACAGCAGGAAGTGAGATCCACAGCAGAAGGTGAGATCCACAACAGGAAGTGAGATCCATAGCAGAAGGTAAGATCCACAGCAAAAGGTAAGATCCACAGAAGGAGCTGAGATCCACAGCAGGCAGTGAGATCCACAGCAGGGAATGAGATCCACAGCAGAAGGTGAGATCCACAACAGGGGGTGAGATCCACAGTAGAAGGTGAGATCCACAGCAGAAAAAGATAAACAGCAGAAGATGAGATCCACAGCAGAAGGTGAGATCCACAGCAGGGGTAAGATCCACAGTAGGGGGTTAGATCCAAAGTAGGGGGTGAGATCCACAGTAGGGGGTGAGATCCACAGCAGAAGGTGAGATTCACAGCAGGCGGTGAGATCCACAGCAGGGAATAAGATCCACAGCAGGGAGTAAGATCCATAGTAGGGTGTAAGATCCACAGCAGGAGGTGAAATTTACAGCAGAAGGTGATATCCACAGTAGGAGGTGAGATCCATAGCAGGAGTTGAGATCCACAGTAGAAGGTGAGATCCAAAGAAGGGGGTGAGATCCATAGCGGAAGATGAGATCCACAGAAGAAGATGAGATCCACAGCAGGAGGTGAGATCCAAAGCAAGGAGTGAGATGCAGAGCAGAAGGTGAGATCCACTCTAGGAGGTGAGATCCACAGCAGTAGGTGAGATCCACAGCAGGGGGTGAGATCCACAGCAGAAGGTGAGATCCACAACAGAAGGTGAGATGAACAGCAGAAGGTGAGATCCACAGAAGAAGGGGAGATCCTCAGTAGGGGGTGACATGCACATCTGGATGTGAGACCCACAGCAGAGGGTGAGATCCACAGCAGAAGGTGAGATCCATAGAAGAAGGTGAGATCCACAGCAGAAGGTAAGATCCACAGTAGCGGGTAAGATCCAAAGCAAGATGTGAGACCCGCAGCAGGGGGTGAGACCCACAGCAGGGGGTGAGATCCACAGTAGAAGATGAGATCCACAGGAGAAGGTGAGATCCACAGAAGGAGGTGAGACCCGCAGCAGGGGGTGAGACCCGCAGCAGGAGGTGAGACCCACAGCAGGGGTGAGATCCACAGCAGAAGATGAGATGCACAGGAGAAGGTGAGATCCACAGAAGGAGGTGACATCCACTAAAGGTGGTGAGATCCACAGCAGGAGGTGAGATCCACAGCAGGGAGTGAGATCCAACGAAGGAGGTGAGATTCACATCAGAAGGTAAGACCAACAGCAGACGGTGAGATCCACAGGAGGGAGTGAGATCCACAATAGAAGGTGAGATCCACAGCAGAGGGTAGGATCCACAGGAGGGGGTAAGATTCACAGCAGGAGGTGATCCACAGTAGGGGTGAGATACACACCAGGAAGTGAGAACGACAGTAGGGGGTGAGATCCACATCAGGAGGTGAGATCCACAGCAGAAAGTGTAATCCACAGCAGAAGGTTACAACCACAGCAGACGGTGAGATCATAAAGGGGTGAGATCCACAGCAGGAGGTGAGATGTACAGCAGGGGTGAGATCCACAGCAGAAGGTGATATCAACAGCAGAAGGTGACATCCACAGCAGGAGGTGAGATTCACAGCAGGAAGGGAGATCCACAGAAGGGGGTGAGATCCACAGCAGAAGGTGAGATTCGCAGCAGGAGGTGAGATCCATATAGAAGGTAAGATCCACAGCAAAAGGTAAGATCCATAGATGGAGCTGAGATCCACAGCAGGCAGTGAGATCCACAGCAGGGAATGAGATCCACAGCAGAAGGTGAGATCCACAACAGGGGGTGAGATCCACAGTAGAGGTGAGATCCACAGCAGAAAAAGATAAACAGCAGAAGATGAGATCCACAGCAGAAGGTGAGATCCACAGCACGGGTAAGATCCACAGTACGGGGTCAGATCCAAAGAAGGGGGTGAGTTCCACAGTAGGGGGTGAGATCCACAACAGAAGTTGAGATCCACAGCAGGAGGTGAGATCCATAGCAGAAGGTAAGATCCACAGCAAAAGGTGAGATCCACAGAAGGAGCTGAGATCCACAGCAGGCAGTGAGATCCACAACAGGGAATCAGATCGATAAAAGAAGGTGAGATCCACAACAGGGGGTGAGATCCACAGAAGAAGATGAGATCCACAGAAAAAAGACATCCACAGAAGAAGGTGAGATCCACAGCCAGGAGGTGAGATCCAAAGCAGGGAGTGAGATGCACAGCAGAAGGTGAGATCCACAGGAGGAGGTGATATGTAAAGCAGGAGATGACAACCACAGGAGAGGGTGAGATCCACAGGCGGAGGTGAGATCCACAGCAGAAAGTGTGATCCACAGCAGGAGGTGAGATCCACAGGAGGAGGTAAGATCCAAAGCAGAAGGTGAGATCCAAAGCAGGAGGTGATATCCACATCAGAAGGTGAGATCTACAGCAGAAGGTAAGATCCACAGCAGGAGGTAAGATCCACATCAGGAGGTGAGACCCACAGCAGGGGGTGAGATTTCCAGCAGAAGGTGAGATCCACAGTAGGGGGAGAGATCCACAGTAGGTTATGAGATCCACAGCAGACGGTGACATCCACAGCAGAAGGTGAGATTCACAGCAGGCGGTTAGATCCACAGCAGGGAGTAAGATCCACAGTAGGTTGTGAGATCCACAGCAGGAGGTGACATCCGCAGCAGAAGTTGATATCCACAGTAGGAGGTGAGATCCACAGCAGTAGGTGAGATCCACAGCAGAAGGTGAGATCCACAATAGAAGGTGAGATCCAAAGAAGGGGGTGAGATCCACAGCAGAAGATGAGATCCACAGAAGAAGATGAGATCCACAGCAGGAGGTGAGATCCAAAGCAAAAAGTGAGATGCAGAGCATAAGGTGAGATCCACTCTAGGAGGTGAGATCCACAGCAGTAGGTGAGATCCACAGCAGGGGGTGAGATCCACAGCAGAAGGTGAGATCCACAACAGAAGGTGAGACGAACAGCAGAAGTTCAGATCCACAGAAGAAGGGTAGATCCACAGTAGGGGGTGACATCCACATCTGGAGGTGAGACCCACAGAAGAGGGTGAGATCCACAGTAGAAGGTGAGATCCAGAGCAGAAAAAGAAAAACAGCAGAAGATGAGATCCACAGCAGAAGGTGAGATCCACAGGAGGAGGTGATATTTAATAAGGGGATGACAACCACAGTAGAGGGTGAGATCCACAGGAGGAGGTGAGATCCACAGCAGAAGGTGTGATCCAAAGCAAGAGGGAGATCCACATCAGGAGGTGAGATCCAGAGTAAAAGATGATTTCCACAGCAGGAGGTTAGACCCAAAGCAGGGAGTGAGATGCACAGCAGAAGGTGACATCCACAGGAGGAGGTGAGATTTAAAGTAGAACCACAGTAGAGGGTGAGATCCACAGAAGGGGGTGAGATCCACAGTAGGAGGTGAGATCCACAGTAGGGGGTGAGATCCACAGGAGGAGGTAAGATCCACAGCAGAAGGTGAGATCCACAGCAGGAGGTGATATCCACATCAGAAGGTGAGATCCACAGCAGAAGGTAAGATCCACAGAAGGAGGTAAGATCCACAGCAGAAGGTGAGATCCACAGCAGAAGGTAAGATCCACAGTAGCGGGTGAGATCCAAAGCAAGAGGTGAGACCCGCAGCAGGGGGTGAGACCCACAGCAGGGGGTGAGATCCACAGCAGAAGGTGAGATCCACAGCAGAAGGTAAGATCCACAGTAGCGGGTGAGATCCAAAGCAAGAGGTGAGACCCGCAGCAGGGGGTGAGATCCACAGCAGGGAGTAAGATCCAAAGTAAGGTGTGAGATCCAAAGCAGGAGGTGAGATCCACAACAGGGGGTGAGATCCACAGCAGAAGATGAGATCCACAGCAGAAGGTGAGATCCACAGCAGGGGTTAGATCCACAGTAGGGGGTTTGATCCTCAGCGAGATCCACAGAAGGGGGTGAGATCCACAGCAGGGGGTGAGATCCACAGCAGAAGATGAGATCCACAGAAGAAGATGAGATCCACAGCAGGAGGTGAGATCCAAAGCAAGGAGTGAGATCCACAGCAGAAGGTGAGATACACAGAAGGTTCTGAGATCCACAGCAGGCAGTGAGATCCACAGCAGGGAATGAAAGCCACAGCAGAAGGTGAGATCCACAAGAGGGGGTGAGATCCACAGCAGGAGGTGAGATCCAAAGCAAGGACTGAGATGCAGAGTAGAAGGTGAGATCCACTCTAGGAGGTGAGATCCACAGCAGTAGGTGAGATCCACAGCAGGGCGTGAGATCCACAGCAGAAAGTGAGATCCACAACAGAAGGTGAGATGAACAGCACAAGGTGAGATCTACAGAAGAGGGGGAGATCCACAGTAGGGGGTGACATCCACATCTAGAGGTGAGACCCACAGCAGAGGGTGAGATCCACAGCAGAAGGTGAGATCCATTGCAGAAGGTGAGATCCACAGCAGAAGGTAAGATCCACAGTAGCGGGTGAGATCCAAAGCAAGAAGTGAGACCCGCAGCAGGGGGTGAGACCCACAGCAGGGGGTGAGATCCACAGCAGAAGATGAGATCCACAGGAGAAGGTGAGATCCACAGAAGGAGGTGACATCCACTAAAGATGGTGAGATCCACAGCAGGAGGTGAGATCCACAGCAGGGAGTGAGATCCAACGCAGGAGGTGAGATCCACATCAGAAGGTAAGACCAACAGCAGACGGTGAGATCCACAGGAGGGAGTGAGATCCACAGCAAAAGGTGAGATCCACAGCAGAGGGTAGGATCCACAGGAGGGGGTAAGATTCACAGCAGGAGGTGATCCACAGTAGGGGTGAGATACACACCAGGAAGTGAGAACCCCAGTAGGGGGTGAGATCCACATCAGGAGGTGATATCCACAGCAGGAAGTGAGATCCACAGTAGGGGGTGAGATCCACATCAGAAGGTGAGATCCACAGCAGGAGGTGAGATCCACAGCAGGAGGTGAGATCCTCAGCAGAAGGTAAGATCCACAGCAAAGGTAAGATCCACAGAAGGAGCTGAGATCCACAGCAGGCAGTGATATCCACAGCACGGAATGAGATCCACAGCAGAAGGTGAGATCCACAACCGGGGGTGAGATCCACAGTAGAAAGTGAGATCCACAGCAGAAAAAGATAAACAGCAGAAGATGAGATCCACAGAAGAAGGTGAGATCCAAAGCAGGAATAAGATGTAAAGTAGGGGGTCAGATCCAAAGTAGGGGGTGAGATCCACAGTAGGGGGTGAGATCCACAGCAGAAATTGAGGTCCACAGCAGGAGGTGAGATCCATAGCAGGAGGTAAGATCCACAGCAAAAGTTGAGATCCACAGAAGGAGCTGAGATCCACAGCAGGCAGTGAGATCCACAACAGGGAATCAGATCCAGAAAGAAGGTGAGATCCACAACAGGGGGTGAGATCCACAGAAGATGAGATCCACAGAAAAAAGAGATCCACAGAAGAAGGTGAGATCCACAGGAGGAGGTGAGATCCAAAGCAGGGAGTGAGATGCACAGCAGAAGGTGAGATCCACAGGAGGAGGTAATATTTAAAGCAGGGGATGACAACCACAGTAGAGGGTGAGATCCACAGGAGGAGGTGAGAATCACAGCAGAAGGTGTGATCCACAGCAGGAGGTGACATCCACTAAAGGTTGTGAGATCCACAGCAGGAGGTGAGATCCACAGCAGGGAGTGAGATCCAAAGCAGGATGTGAGATCCACATCAGAAGGTAAGACCAACAGCAGATGGTGAGATCCACAGGAGGGAGTGAGATCCACAGCAGAAGGTGAGATCCACAGCAGAGGGTAGGATCCACAGGAGGGGGTTAGATTCACAGCAGGAGGTGATCCACAGTAGGGGTGAGATACATACCAGGAAGTGAGAACCACAGTAGGGGGTGATATCCACATCAGGAGGTGAGATCCACAGCAGGGAGTGTAATCCACAGCAGAAGGTAACAACCACAGCAGACGGTGAGATCAAAAAGGGGGTGAGATCCACAGCAGGAGGTGAGATTCAAAAAAGGGAGTGAGATGCACAGCAGAAGGTGAGATCCACAGGAGGAGGTGATATTTAAGCAGGGGATGACAACCACAGTAGAGGGTGAGATCCCACAGGAGGAGGTGAGATCCACAGCAGAAGGTGAGATCCACAGCAGGAGGTGATATCCACATCAGAAGGTGAGATCCACAGCAGAAGGTAAGATCCACAGAAGGAGGTAAGATCCACAGCAGAAGGTGAGATCCACAGCAGGAGGTGATATCCACATCAGAAGGTGAGATCCACAGCAGAAGGTAAGATCCACAGCAGGAGGTAAGATCCACAGCAGGAGGTGAGAACCACAGCAGGGGGTGAGATCCCCAGCAGAAGGTGAGATCTACAGTAGGGGAGAGATCCACAGCAGGGGAGTAAGATCCACAGTAGGTTGTGAGATCCACAGCAGGAGGTGACATCCGCAGCAGAAGTTGATATCCACAGTAGGAGGTGAGATTCACAGCAGTAGGTGAGATCCACAGCAGAAGGTGAGATCCACAATAGAAGGTGAGATCCAAAGAAGGGGGTGAGATCCACAGCAGAAGATGAGATCCACAGAAGAAAGATGAGATCCACAGCAGGAGGTGAGATCCAAAGCAAAAAGTGAGATGCAGAGCATAAGGTGAGATCCACTCTAGGAGGTGAGATCCACAGCAGTAGGTGAGATCCACAGCAGGGGGTGAGATCCACAGCAGAAGGTGAGATCCACAACAGAAGGTGAGACGAACAGCAGAAGTTGAGATCCACAGAAGAAGGGTAGATCCACAGTAGGGGGTGACATCCACATCTGGAGGTGAGACCCACAGCAGAGGGTGAGATCCACAGCAGAAGGTGAGATCCATAGCAGAAGGTGAGATCCACTCTAGGAGGTGAGATCCACAGCAGTAGGTGAGATCCACAGCAGGAGGTGAGATCCACAGTAGAAGGTGAGATCCACAACAGAAGGTGAGATGAACAGCAAAAGTTGAGATCCACAGAAGAAGGGTAGATCCACAGTAGGGGGTGACATCCACATCTGGAGGTGAGACCCACAGCAGAGGGTGAGATCCACAGCAGAAGGTGAGATCCATAGCAGAAGGTGAGATCCACAGCAGAAGGTAAGATCCACAGTAGCGGGTGAGATCCAAAGCAAGAGGTGAGACCCGCAGCAGGGGGTGAGACCCACAGCAGGGGGTGAGATCCACAGCAGAAGATGAGATCCACAGGAGAAGGTGAGATCCACAGAAGGAGGTGACATCCACTAAAGGTGGTGAGATCCACAGCAGGAGGTGAGATCCACAGCAGGGAGTGAGATCCAAAGCAGGAGGTGAGATCCACATCAGAAGGTGAGACCAACAGCAGATGGTGAGATCCACAGGAGGGAGTGAGATCCACAGCAGAAGGTGAGATCCACAGCAGAGGGTGAGATCCACAGGAGGGGGTGAGATCCACAGCAGGAGGTGATCCACAGTAGGGGTGAGATACACACCAGGAAGTGAGAACCACAGTAGGGGTTGAGATCCACATCAGGAGGTGAGATCCACAGCAGGGAGTGTAATCCACAGCAGAAGGTAACAACCACAGCATAGAATGAGATGAAAAAGTGGGTGAGATCCACAGCAGGAGGTGAGATGTACAGCAGGGGTGAGATCCACAGCAGAAGGTAAGATCCACAGTAGCGGGTGAGATCCAAAGCAAGAGGTGAGACCCGCAGCAGGGGGTGAGACCCACAGCAGGGGGTGAGATCCACAGCAGAAGGTGAGATCCACAGCAGAAGGTAAGATCCACAGTAGCGGGTGAGATCCAAAGCAAGAGGTGAGACCCGCAGCAGGGGGTGAGATCCACAGCAGGGAGTAAGATCCAAAGTAAGGTGTGAGATCCAAAGCAGGAGGTGAGATCCACAACAGGGGGTGAGATCCACAGCAGAAGATGAGATCCACAGCAGAAGGTGAGATCCACAGCAGGGGTTAGATCCACAGTAGGGGGTTTGATCCTCAGCGAGATCCACAGAAGGGGGTGAGATCCACAGCAGGGGGTGAGATCCACAGCAGAAGATGAGATCCACAGAAGAAGATGAGATCCACAGCAGGAGGTGAGATCCAAAGCAAGGAGTGAGATCCACAGCAGAAGGTGAGATACACAGAAGGTTCTGAGATCCACAGCAGGCAGTGAGATCCACAGCAGGGAATGAAAGCCACAGCAGAAGGTGAGATCCACAAGAGGGGGTGAGATCCACAGCAGGAGGTGAGATCCAAAGCAAGGACTGAGATGCAGAGTAGAAGGTGAGATCCACTCTAGGAGGTGAGATCCACAGCAGTAGGTGAGATCCACAGCAGGGCGTGAGATCCACAGCAGAAAGTGAGATCCACAACAGAAGGTGAGATGAACAGCACAAGGTGAGATCTACAGAAGAGGGGGAGATCCACAGTAGGGGGTGACATCCACATCTAGAGGTGAGACCCACAGCAGAGGGTGAGATCCACAGCAGAAGGTGAGATCCATTGCAGAAGGTGAGATCCACAGCAGAAGGTAAGATCCACAGTAGCGGGTGAGATCCAAAGCAAGAAGTGAGACCCGCAGCAGGGGGTGAGACCCACAGCAGGGGGTGAGATCCACAGCAGAAGATGAGATCCACAGGAGAAGGTGAGATCCACAGAAGGAGGTGACATCCACTAAAGATGGTGAGATCCACAGCAGGAGGTGAGATCCACAGCAGGGAGTGAGATCCAACGCAGGAGGTGAGATCCACATCAGAAGGTAAGACCAACAGCAGACGGTGAGATCCACAGGAGGGAGTGAGATCCACAGCAAAAGGTGAGATCCACAGCAGAGGGTAGGATCCACAGGAGGGGGTAAGATTCACAGCAGGAGGTGATCCACAGTAGGGGTGAGATACACACCAGGAAGTGAGAACCCCAGTAGGGGGTGAGATCCACATCAGGAGGTGATATCCACAGCAGGAAGTGAGATCCACAGTAGGGGGTGAGATCCACATCAGAAGGTGAGATCCACAGCAGGAGGTGAGATCCACAGCAGGAGGTGAGATCCTCAGCAGAAGGTAAGATCCACAGCAAAGGTAAGATCCACAGAAGGAGCTGAGATCCACAGCAGG
>NW_027524384.1:0-32632 GCF_052094955.1 Ictidomys tridecemlineatus
AGTGGCTCAGAGGGAGAGGCCTTCAGGTGCAGGTAGCTCTGGGATAATTGGCTGGATTGTCTTGGCCAGCACCACAAGAAAGTGCCCAGGACCTTCTAAAAGGTCATTTGAAGGAGACTTAGCAGGCTCATCAGTGCATGAGCTTCTGTTCTTCAGTGCCGTCTTGGTGGGCGGACTTCCCTCCAATACCTATTTAGAACTCCAGCTCTTTTGGGGTGTGGCACAGGGTGTGAGTTATGTGCAGAGACATTCCTCTATCAATTAAGAAGCCAGGCAGCCCAGAAGGAACCCGGTTCCAGGAAAATGCTGAAAGTGCTCCACCCCCCAAAACCTGCCACCTGCTGCATGGTTTTTCATTTGGGGGTTGCCAGTCATTTCTTTGAGACACTCTACTAGTGAAAGGCAGTGTTTCTATCCTCTAGAAGCTTCCCCTGAGCCATGGTGGGAGTGACACCCCCGAGATAGAGAGGTCGAGTCAAATGAGGCAGCTATAGATTTCACAGCTGGACTCTTAAAATCACACCATGGTTGTGTGTGTGCCCATGTTCTGCTGAGGAGGGGGACGGCATTCTGGTGTGTGTGAGTGCCGGGTCCTTGTGGTCCTTCCTCATCCCAGCCTTGGACTCTGCTGAAAGGTGACACAAGGTGCCCTTCATTCTTAGGCAGGCAGGAAACAATGTCAGTCAGCATGATGGTCATGAGTCCATAGGTGACCTAATTGATTTTTAACACTGGGCTGCTTGTCAGTTTCATTCCTTTGTAATATATTTTTTAAACAAAATGCCTGACAAGTAATTTGGTGACAGGTGTGATTACTGCTGATACGGCTTCTAAGTAGCTGTGAGCTGTTGGAGGAACACTCTAACGGTCCATCTTCCTGGTGGAGTTAAAATACCTAGAAACTAAAAGACTAAGTTTGCCCTCTGCTGGAGTTCAGAATTACACCACTGGGCTTTCATACAAATGGCGAGGATAAGATGTGTATAATTTTTCTTCACACATTAAAAATATTAGGCTCCTTTTACAATATTAGTTGTTACACTTTTGTGTTGGTTCTAGACATAGATCAGATTCAAGAACCAAAAGCTTCCATTGAAGGTGGCTTTGAGGAGTGAGGGTCAGGTGTTCTACAATAGAATCATAGCAGTGATTTGTATCTTCTTGTTCATTTTGCAAAATGTGAAGAATCAACTAACATGCCATTGGGAGCCCTGGTCATTTGGAGTTGCTTTTAGGTACTTCTACCCAGAAACAAAACCATGCCCAAGTGTAGGAAATTATCACATAGTACTCTTAGTGGAGACCTAAGTGACAGAGGGAAGGCAATGGCAAGGCAGAAAGTTGCTCATAACCTTGGTATAAACTGCGTTCCCAGTGTCTGGGTTCTGAGCATTCCTGGCACAATCAACCAGGTGGAGGTACTATGGACACAGCCTCTGGACCAGTGCCAGTGAGGGATGCAGGCTTGGAGATGTTGGGGAAGATAAAAAAATGGATCACAAGAACCATCAGCTGCAAATCACTGTTCCTAAACTTGTCTCTAGGCACAGGGAGTGTAGCCCTGAGTTGTCCTGTCCTTCCAGCTAACCAACTTGCAGGTCCCTCTTATCTCTCTCCAAAACCACCAGCTAGCTGGAGCATCATTTTATCATGGCATGAACATTGGTATTCACACCCTCACTGGTGCAGAGATTCCAGAAACTAAACACTAGGAAGGAGGCTAATGAAATCATGGCCCATGAAATCATCTTGTGCATCTTCCTGGCTACAATCTTTTTCACATTTTATTGCATTTGGCCAAAGGTTCAGAGGGAAAATAGAATCAATAATTATCTACCTAATATAGAATACATGTTTGAAGGGGGTGAAGAATAGCATATTCTAGACCTAGTCATCACCATGCTGTGTAGACTTCAGTATCCAATATAGTAGTTTGATCTGATTTTGAAACAGAGCAAAGTGGGTTAGAACCATTCACATGTGTTTCCGTAAAAACATGATACAACATGTCTTTCTGGTTTTCTACATTGCTAGAAACCATTTACTCTTTGGTACACCAAGGTGGTCCATTGCAAAAGTGGAATAATAGCTTTTTTCCAAGTTTGCAGAAAAAATAGTGGATCAAATTTTATAAACATTTGAGTTTTTCTCAATAATTTTTTTATAACTTATGTGTTGTCCATGATTTCAGCACCTGCCAGAACTCAAGGAAAATGAGAATATCTGAGGTGTTTTCACTCTGAGTTTAGTGTCTGTCCAGGTCAGTGAGATGGTACATACTTTTCTCTCAAAGAAAGTGGAGGATTCTTGTTATTAATCCAGGCTACTCAATATCTGTCAGTAATCGACCATTAGCTGTGTGCCACATGCATTAATTAACCAAGTTAGTGTTGCCACCAGCCTGAAGGCACATACTATTAACTCAAGGTTTGGTCAAAAAAATAGAGGCTGAGACCACTGATGTGGCTTTACCAAACTCACTTGGCTTACACACAACAGTCCCTGGATTTGGACTCAGGTTTGTCTGGTCTCCAGCTCTCCAGGAAGCCTATTAACTTAAAGCCCCTTGTCTACCCAGAATGAATACATCTTAGCACTGATGCAGGACCCATTTTCTGGCACCTTCTTGGGCATAAAATGGTCAGGGATACTCTCTTCAAATAATTGTAGCTTTGATAGCTCTGGAGTCCTCTGGAGATCCTAATACTGTGTCCTGGGGACTATCATGAAAGCTAGTATTTGGGAAGAAGCTACTCAGGGAAAGAAAGGCTGGAGCCATCATTGGAAGAGAATAAACAGGGTGGTGGTAGTTCCCAAGAGGGTAGGCACAGAGAGGTTTTCCCATGCTGCTCTAAAGCCCTCATTCTGGGCTTCCAGGGGCTGCTCATAGGTGTTGAATGTGAACATGTGAGAAACCCTGACATCGTGACCCAGTGGAACCTCAACTGGAGAGTGAAGCATTTAGGGTGCAGGACCCAGGGTCCAACCTCACCAGACCAGAGAACCTGGCCAACACTGTCACACAGGAAACCTGGTGAGCCGTGACAAGCTTGTCTTGCTGACTGACTGCTTTTCTGTGTCCCCCATGGAGGTGACGGGCCAAGAGAGAGTTGGGTTCCCTCTCTGGTGCCACTGACCAGCGAGAGCGGATAGTGGTGGATCCCACAGTCAGGATGTTGTCCTGGCAGTTTGAAGCATAACACAGAGACCTCATGGGGAGGCCCCTCTCTGAGGGGGGCAGGGTGCACCATCTCCCTCTCTGGAGCCCTGAGCACGCTCACTTGCCAGAGGAACAGCAAGGGAGTGATGAGGAAAGGAACACAGTGTATTGGGCTCAGTGGGTGGAGCCTGGGGACCATCCCTAAGGCGAGCTTGTTCCCACCTACCAGCACCCCTCCACCAATGGTCTAATCTCTGAAGAGTTCAGCAGTGAGGACACTTCCCGCTGGTGCAGGCTCTTCCTCTCTTGTGATCATAGCTGCTCATGCAGATTTCTGCCCTGCACGCTCCACCTTCCATGGGGTAGAAACCCACATGGCCCCTACAGTGACACAAGTGGAGTCTTTACACTCAGTGGTCAGGAGGGACCAGTGGGTCTCCACCCGCAGCAAGCACCAGAACCACTTGGAGGACCTGTTTCTGAGCAGATTGTTGTGCCTGCTGCCGGCCTTCAGATGGGGAGAGAGGCCCAGCACCGATTCTGGACTTCGTGTTTGAACTTCTGTTTTGCAGCTCAGGTTGTTCCTGCTTGTCCTACAGTCATACTGTGAGAACAATGGATTTTTATCAAAGGTGCATCAAGCCAAGCATGTTGGTGCTTGCCTATAATCCCAGTGACTCAGGAGGCTGAGGCAGGAGGATGTTAGTTCAAAGGCAGCCTCAGCAACTTAGCAAGGCCCTAAGCAACTTAGTGAGACCTCATCTCTAAATAAAATATAAAAAAGGCCTGGGGATGTGGCTCAATGGCTGAGCATCCCTGGTACCAAAACCAAAACCAAAACACAAAAACAATAGCAAAAAAAAGTTTAAAAATTTCCATTGACAGAGTTCTCTTCAGAGAACTCTGCGACACCTCAGGTGTGTGTGCTTGTCTTGGATCAACGATGGCAGCTCTCTTACACAACTGTCATGTCCTTGAGTCTTCTGGGAAAGTAGTTTCATCAAATGCAGAAATTTATACTACTTAAACTCTATACAATGACAAAACCTACACAGGATGCCAGTTTCAATGAAGACCAGCTCTAGACCTCAGCATGTATTTCATCCCAGCTTGCTCACTTGCTGCAAAACAGATAGGATTTCAGTAATGTCACTAATTTCAAGTACTAATTGCATAAAAATATCTAAGAAGAGTGTACTGCCCAGAAAAGCCCAGCTCAGGAAAGAGTGCAGATGTATACAGCTCTTCCTATCTTGTCGGTTTGTAAGTTCAATCTTAGAAATTAGAGCATCAAATTAAAGATTTTGAGCCATCTAGTACAAATTATTATACTTTTCTTAAAACAACTTGCATGTTCTGACATGTGCCAATTGTAACAGTATTTGCTGAGAGCCATAGCCAAGTAGGAATAACGCATGGCATTTTTGATTGAGAGGTGACACCAGCAAGCTATTGAGATGACAATGGTTATGTTAAGATGTGGACTCAATTAGACACCCCCCAGTCTGCCTTGGCCTGCTACTTTGGATTCCCAGAGAGTTCCCATTGGTTGGGGAAGTGTGGGAGGAAGGATTTCCGGTTGGTGTGGTGTGTTCCAAGAGAAGGCCGAGTGCGTGGCATTCATGAGAGTTTTGGAAATAAAGTTTGTTCCTGCTTGAGTGGCCCATGATTTTTTGCCCAGCCAGACTGTGGCAAGTATTTACTCATTAAATAAGAGTTTTAGCCCTGTCCCTTCGTATAAGGAAGAATGTTGGAGATGAGCATGCAGAAATGCAGATGGGAGACTCTGAGGCTGTGTAAAGAAACCTGGTGCTGAGAGTTCTGCAGGCTCTGGGAATGGCTGGTTGGAGAACCAGCCCCATCTGTGGCTGTAGACTTGAATCTTCATACCCAGCTGCTCATGGAAAAAGAACAGACATTTCTGCCAAGGACTCGGTACATGATTACAGAAGGCTGGGGTGGGATCATATTTGCCTCTAGCAATGATGGACCCTACCCTCTGTTCTTACTTCGTGGGACAGGAAGCTCTGGGCAGCTTTTCTCATTTGAGCTGGGCCTATAAAAAAAGAGGCCAAAGGCTTTCCTGGAGACAGTAAAAATGAACAGTGCCCACCATTGGTGAAATAACCATGGAGACAGCAAAATAAGGACTTGTTCTTGGGAGGGAAACCATAGCTCCAGAGAGAGCCGAGAGCCCCACCCTGAGCTTCCTCAGTGGGCTGCAGGCTGAGCCACAAAGAGAGTGGGGGTTCCCTCATAATATAATGAGGTACAAGGAGTGGATTGCCTCCTCACCAATAACATTAAATGTTGCCCTGATGACACATAATGGTGGATTGCTTGGGCATAGCACCAGGATTTTGGAGAATGAATTGCCAGTCTTCAGATATACTACATTGCTCTTACACAGAGATGCACTCTGAGAGTCAGGATATCACTTGGTTGAGTAACATGGAGGTCTGTACTCCCTAGAGACAAATAGCATGAACACCCAGGCCCGCTTCTTGTGTATCTCAGCCATCTCACCTACTGACAGCCCACTGTTCATCCCATCCCAAGGGCTGTGTTTAGGCTGCTGAAACTCATTTTTCTTGTGCTGAATGAATCATCGAATTAAATTCTCTAAATACAAATTAAAGGTATCTGCATTACCAGGAAGATTTGTATTTTGTTACACAATAAGATGGTTGGAGTCGAAAGAGTTTGCAACAACTTCTCTAACCAAATTGGCTTTGCCAATGTTTTAAAATCTTTTCACATTTCACTTACATATTCCACACAAATGCATAAATCTTAAGGCAACTAGAGTCAGCTGAAAAAAGAAACATTCTAAGCATTTACCATGAACAAAAGATATTTGAGAATGTAGTCTGAGGAAGATTGGAGAGAGTACTGAAATGAATAGCAAGAGCTGATAAGCTGTGCCTCTAACACCTGGAGAAAAGAGCAGGCTGCAATCAGCTGGCACCATACTTTTTCCTCCTGTCCAATACATTTGTCTTGCCTTATGTATATGCTTCCCAGTACAACTTGTTGGTAGCTATATGACCCTGTATGAGTCACTAGTTTTATATGTATCTGTGTTTCTCTGGGCTTGTCATGAACAACTGATGGATATGGAGGAAAATGAGACCCGGATGGAACCAGCTGTAGGACATGGGTAGACAAAACAGGAGTGCCTCACATTAAGTGCATGGATCCTGGAAGTGAGAGAGACATAGAGTCAGCACCTCTCATCAGTGTGCACTTTTGTCCCCAGGAAGGTACAGGAGTGCACAGCTCCCGCAGCAGAGTGCAGAAGTGCCACCGAATGTGACCCTACATGGCACACTGAGTTCTGCTCTAAGAAGTGCCTCCTGTGGGTCAGTCTGCATGTGCCTTCATTTTCAGTATGTATTGTCTTGTTATATGTTTTTTCTTCTAATTTACTATTCTTTGTTCTTCCCAATAATTTTGCCTAGGAAAATGGATCAGTAATAAATATTACTTTTGTGGTTAGATATTCTGGGGTTAATATTCTCATTTTTTACCTGATAGCTTCTCCTTTCCCTCACTCTCTTTCACCTTCCCTCCCCCTCCTTTTTTTGAGACACACAGGTCTTTATTTCTCTGTTTTGCATTCATATTTTCCTTTATGGTGTTTGCCTATTAAATCCTGTTTAAAACTACATAAGTACTCCAAAATTATGTGTTTACCTTGATTGTCTTATCATCCTTTCATGAATTTTCTCTTTTACATTTAAATCTTTAAATCATCTATTTTATTTTACATCAATCAGTAAGGAAGGGGTAGGCCTTAATTTTCTTTTCAAGTAATTAGCAAGTTGTCACAAAACCTTTTGAAGTAATGATTTTTTCTCTGGTTGATAGGAAATCCACATTTATAATGCAGTAAGCTATTCTTAATATCTGTAGCTATGATTTGGAAATTGACCCAAATATTGGAAGAGTCTCTGGTGTACAAGAGACACTCTCACATTGCTCAGACTGTGTCTTGGTCAGAACCACGCAGGTCCGCTCACTCTTGCACAACCATGACAGTGACAGAAAAGAGGACCCCCCACCTCCCCTGCTCCCCCCGCACCACCCCCCATCCCAAGAGACTTTCTGGATAGAGGAGATTAGAATCGTGCATGATCTTTCAAATGTCAGAAGAATATTATTTTCTTTTTCTTATTTCAACACTTTGAAAATGTAGTGGATACTCTTATCTCATGGATCAAACAAAAGATGGACCAAATAGGGCCCATGGGACATTGTTTTACACCCTTCTGTGTGTGGTAGCACTTCAAATACTTCTCATTAGTAATTAATACACTTTATAATGCTTTGAAATGACATAGGTATATATTATTTGAGGTGAATTTTCATGAAATTATATAAGCAAATATAAGCTTGTAAGTATGATCAAAATGAAAAGAATAAGAATTTATGTCCCAGATTTGCATGAATTAACACATCATTAAATTTTGCTATGAAGTTTCTGGAAGTCAAGATATAATGAGCAATATAATGAAGTGTTGAGCTTTCTTTTTTGAATTAAAGAAGTAGGCAATTTATCAGTAGAAATACAATTTAATACCAGGAAATTTTTAAGACAAATTTGGTTTTAGCACATGGATTCTCTTTAGAAGATATTTATCTATGTGATAGTTAATGAATCACAATATTTTTAAAGAGAGAGAGAATTTTTTTACTGCAGCTTGGTCTCTTGCAGCTGAGGAGAGGCAGAGCTTTGATGGTGCCAGTGACCCACACTGGAGCTTTGTTGCTGAGCACTGGTTATCTGTAAAGAACAATTCTTATCAAGAAAAACCCGTATCTCTTCCACCCTTCATTTGAACAGTGTTTCAAAGACCTGTGAGTGATTAGCTATAACTGAACTTGTATCATGCCTTATCAGAACTCTGTAAATAGATAACTGTGGCATTTAAAAATACATTCATTTAAAACTATATTTGAGGTGCACATAATTTAAAATACAGAATAAAAACACTGATCCCACTTATAAGGTTTAAAATTTAGCTTCAGAGATTTAAAATATCATAATCATAAAATAAACAGATATGCAACTTTGGCAAATAAAACAAAGTGGGATTGAGCAGGATTATGGGAGCCTTTGGGGGGCACTTATTCCACATCAGGTATTGAGGAGGGTCTCCCTAGGGTGTGGATGGGAGGACCAGGGATGGCCCTGGCCCTGAAGTGGCAGGTGGGTGGCTGAACAAGCCCCCCTCAAGAACAGCCAGGAGAGGTGGGCATTGCACGACTGTCATGGAAGGAAGGCTGTGAGCAGCTAAGTCTAAAAGAAACGGGAGGACACACTGGGGGAGAAAAGCAGGACTGGCACTTGCCATTTGCACAGGGCAGCTGGCAGGGTAGGACCCTGCAGAATAAGGGCTGGCCAGTGAGGAGAGCCCTGGGCTCTACACAAGGTGAAGATGGACACAAGGATCTGGAGGTGGGTTGTCCCTCAAGACTGAACCCCGAGTGCTGAATTGAGAACACTGCTCTTGCCTAGCTGCCTGTGGAGAGCAAGATCAGATGCACGCTAGAGGAAAGCAGAGAGTCTGGAGCCCCAGAGTGTCTTTACAAATGGCATTGAGAACAAAACCCCAGTCAGAAATCACCGGGGGAGATCAAAGTCAATGAAAAAGCACAGAGTGTATGCAGGTGTGTGCACACGCATGCACACACACATGAAGGCTTGTGGTACACCAGAAAGAAACCATCAAATGTGGACTTCAGTAAACATATCATTAGTACATTTTAAGAAGTAAATTGTAAGATGGAGATGTATGTCACATGTTGGAATCTACTGGAAAATATGAAATGGAAATATTAGAAATGCAAAAAAAATTAAGGTCTGAAAATATGAACTCACTGGATGAGTTTAACAGCAGATTCAACACAGATGGAGAGAGTAAGTGAGAAAAAAAAGTTTGTGGTCAGAGAAAAATATAGAAAAGAGCATGATATACCCAACACATTTTGAAACCTCTGACGTGGCTATAGCTGAAGTTCCAGAAGGAGAGGAGGGAGGAAATAGAAGAGAAACTCGATGATAGATGAAAACATCTCCAGAGCAGCAGAATGAGCCAACAGATCAAGAAGCACTAGGAAATCCAGTTTAATATATAATTCCATAAATACATTTACAAAGACAAGACAGCCAAGGACATGACCATCAAGTTCCCAGGAGCTGAAGACAAGAGAGGATCTCAAAACCTGAAGAGATGAAGTGTGCACCCTCAACCCTAGGAGTGATAGTGCTAGTAACCGACTTTCAGCTTGCAGTCGGAGGTCAGAGGTGCGTCACTGCCACAGGAGCAATGGAACAGGTGCCAACACGGGAATCTGTGCACTCTGCATTTCTCTTCAAAAACAAAAGCAATTAGAGCATTTTCTGAAAAATGAAAACCTAGAAAACTTGTCATCAGCAAACTTCCAGTAAAGAGAAAACTAAGGCATTTCTTTGAATCACAGAAACATGATCACAGATAAAAATGGGAAAGCTATAAAAAAGAATGGAAAGGATAAATATATAGATAAATCCAAATAAATATTGAGTGTGTAGCAAAATAATTAGAAAAACCCTATATAAATAATTCATGAAAAACAGGATTTTGTTAAATGCCATTTGATTATTCAAAGTTCCTTATTACTTGGAAAATTGTAAATTTATTTATGTAATTATAAATTTAATGATATTCATCATTTAGTTAATATAATATTCAATATATTATACTACTTATATTTACTAATAATATATGTTGAACCTCCTGGATAGACATGAAAAAATAGTGATAATTGGTCTGTAATAAGAGTGAACGAGAGTCATTGACAAAGATAATTTAAAAAAGGAGAAAAATATAAAACTAATAAGATGATTGATTAAAATGCTAATACATCTGTAATTGTGCTAATGCAAATGGATTGAATACCTAGATTCAAGGAGAAAATTTGGCAGATTGGATTAGTAAATTCATGTAGCTCACAGGAAAAAAAATAACCTGTGTAAAATATGCAGACAAAATGTGGCTGAAAATAAAATGAGAGTAAATTAAATACAGTACAAGTAAACAGTAGGCAAAATAAAGTTGATACATATGGTCTTGCATATAACACTAAAAAGCAAGAAATGATAAATTAGTAAACACAAGTAGGGTTGTTTCATACCAAAGAGACTATTTGACAGGAATGTGTTATTTTAAATGACTATACACCTAATAAAAAAGCTTCAAAACATATAAAGCAAAAATGGACAGAACTTATTAAAAGGACAATAGATATATCTATAATCTTAGGTTTTACCATACTACTTTGAGTAACTAAAAGAACATTTAAACCAAAGTTAAAAAGGATATAGAATATTGGAAAAGCAAATGTGAACAATTGTGACCTAGCTGAGATTTACAGATGCTGCATGTAATCTCAGAACATATATTGCATTCTCTCCAATATATTCTTTGCCAAATTGAAAATAAGCATGCATGCGCACAGTCTCTCTCTCAACCACAAATTATTATTATTGAAATTCTTAGCATAATTTTTCTCTTAATTAGTTTATTCTTAGCATAAATTTTCTCTTGATAAGATTAAGCTAGAAATTAATACCTAAAATATAGCTAAAATATTCCTAAATGTTTATAAATCACTTCTAACAACATGTTGGCAAAAGAAATTACGAAGGAAATTAAAATCTCATTTATGTAACTTAACATCTCAATAATTAGGCAACAGAACAGCAAATAAAATCCAAAGAAATTAAAATAATAAAATAATACATATGAATGTCTTTAATATTTAAGTGGAAAACAAATGTGTGATACACTTCAACAAATTAAAAGTTGTTTTCCAAGCAACTAATGAAATTGATAAACTTAACATTTATGGAAATTGATTAGATTTAAGATTGATTTGTTTAGAAATCAAGTCTTACTACATCCTTGTTGAAAAAGAAACATCATGTTAATATAATTCAAAGAGTATTAGAATATATTTCCAATTCTTATTAACTGACAAATGATTTCTATACCAGGTATATTAAAAGATTTTACAATATAAATTAAAAAAAAGTCTCAGACACTAGAGTTAACAAATGGGTAAAAACATTGACAAGTACTCACAAAAGGAAAATGACACACTACAGGGCCACACCACATCAGTGTTTACAGCAGCAGGATTGTGGAAGGAGAGACTTGGACTACAAGTCACAGCATTGTTCCATATCTGAGCAGCTAATGATGACAGGGATTGATGAGGGCATGCTCACAGCAGGGTGCCAGATCACAGTGAAGACAAGCATTATGAGTCTCCCCAGCAGATGACTGAGTCCAAAAGCCAGGCTCAAGGGCACACGTGGTCTAATCCCAATTACATGAAGTTCAGAGTTCACCAGTGTTGGAGGGCAAAATGGGCAGTGTCTCAGAAAAGAAGGGGATGGCCTGGGCAGTGGGAAAGAGTACCAGGAGAGCCGCTGACCCAGCTCAGGTGCTGTGTGCTTGGAGTGGTGCTACGCAGGCCTGTGCTCCCTTTCAGATGGCTCACGCAGATGCGGACTTGGGACTTAATACACATCTCTGAATATGCTGTACTTGGACAAAATTTTTGGTTTGTTTTTATTTATAAACAGCAGGAGAGCATTTAAGGTAAAGGAAATAGCAAGTAAAGTCCTTGTGCAGCAAGTGAGAGAGCCAGGTTCAAGGACTGAATCGAGCCCCTGTGCCTGGACTACAGAGATGGAGACATGCAAGGGTGGGGAGAGAGAGAAAGCAAGCAGGGGGACAGGAGGAGAGAGTGAGGGCAGGAAGGAGAAAGAGAAGACCAAAAAGAAAAGAGTGGTCATACAGGCTGAGGAAGGGCGTCCACAGCCTCTGTCCAGGGTCCTGGAACTTGGGAGCCTTCCCTCACAGCACAGGAAAGCCAGCCAGGGGTTGGCAAGTTTCCAGCTGAATGCATTGGAAAGGAGTAAGTAGGTGAGGGTAGGCGAGCCAAGAGCTGGCAGCAATGGCCAGGAAAGAGAGGATGTGATATCTTGGTGTGAGCAGTACAGTGGTTAGGAAAAGGGCCAGCACAGAGTAGATACCCGTGAGGACCCAGGGAGTGGAGACGGGAGACCAGGGGTGACACTGTGCTTCAGATCCCAGGCTTAGCTCCCTGACTCCAAAAGGCTTACACATCATGTAAGCATATATTTCTCGTTTCATAACCCTTTTATCTTAATTGCCTGTATCCGGTTATTAAGAGCTTTTGTATTCTAGCCTAATAATATTATTTTGTGGATTAACCATTTCAACAGGGTTTTCCTAGTCCATCCAGTTGTATTTATAATCTAATTTGAAGCATAGTTTTATTATATGTTTGATAGTGGTGGGCCTAACAGTCCCTGCCCAATAGCTGGGCATAAGTAATAATTTCTTCAAAATTTACTACCCGCTGTTAATTTTTCAACTTTTTTTGAAAAAAAAAATAGACTGAGAATTTTGACTCATTTATTAATTATTGTGCCACTTTTTGGGGAAATAACAAGGCATATTTATGAATGTGCCTCTCAGCTTCTTTCCTGAAACTATTTATGCCTGAAAATTGTAATTTAAGCTGTCTAATTTGATTGTGACATATGTTTTATTATAAGCAAATGAAAATCCCTCCTTTTGCATAACTATATTTTCTTGCATTAGCTTCAGTTTATAATTGTTTGGTCATTTTTGTCCTATAAAAGATTCCATAGGAACTCTATAATAGAGAATCTGCCCTGCTGTTTCTGTAAAATAGACATATAATGTGAAGGAATTTCACATTACCTAAAGAGGTTTCTCAAACACTCAACTGCTTCTATTTTCCAAAATATACTTATTGACAAAGCTTCTTTATGATGGTCTTCTTTCCTATATAAGAACCCATCAATAGTCAGCATTTTCATATTTATTACACTTCCTTATGAGGGTATTTAATATTGACATCTTATTGCTTGAGTCGAGAGTCCTTATCCAACCTGTTGGAGTCAGTAGACTGAGTGGCTGAAGTAGCTGTGGCCTTGGGTTGATATGGGGCACCACTAGGTATATGGAGCCCAAATGGCCTGCAATTTGTTCTTCCACTTGAAATGTGGGTATGTAGCAGGACACACTTGTTGATATTCAGAGGTAAGCAAGGGGAGGGAGACAGGGAGCTGGATCCCCATGTATTTTGGTTCACTGAAGCCTCTTACCAAACATAGAAAACCCCTAGGTCCAACTCAGTCCAGAGGATTTGGTCAGAATCTTCTCATTCTAAAAGTTTATGATTTCAGTGAACTTAGGAAAAACTCTGTCATTTCTAGAAAGGCCTGAGAAGGAGGTTGACTTAAACAATGTCTTTGATGCTTGCTTTACTCTGGCAAAGTGAGATCAGGTCAAGGTGGAAGGTCTTTTAAAAACTGAAATGTTTATGTAAACACTTGTGGTTTCTTCAATCAATTTTTATCAATAGGGCAACATGCCCAGGTTTTAAAAGGATATTTATTTTTAAATATTATAAATGTTGATTCGTGATTGACAGTGTCACAGGAGAGAGGTGGTGGCACATTTTCCCCTTCATTCATCATAGAAACACAATTGTTCACTCGATGCTTGTCAGTCAGATTTCAGAGCTGGAGGGTGCAAACATGGGACAGTGTGTGTGGTGCTTCTGTGGCAGGTTGGGACACATGTGTGTAAATATACGTGAGGTTGCTAAGAGTGCTGTATAGCTCAGGAGGGATGGCTGAGGAGATAGCCAGCTCAGCTGTTTTAATGTCATGCTGTCCTTGGGAGACAGGAAGTTTCGTTTCCACCTCTCAGTAGGGTTCCCACATGTGGCTGGACAGGAGGATGGAGAACCATGACAGCGTGGGCAGAGGTGGCGCTGCACAGCTGGTTCTGTGGGTGAAGCAAGGTTGCCTCCACTCTCATCCCAGAAAGTCCATGGACTTACCCTTTGTACTCAGAATTAGTGCAAGAGTTCCCCAGTTGCCCCACTGGGCTCCTGCCTCTCTGTCCTTGGAGGGGAAATTAGAGTAGAAGCCATCACACTTCCAGAAGCCTGGCTCTGGCTGCACCACTCTCCACCTGGAAGGCCTTGGCTGCGGCAGTCCAGTTCCCACATGGAATGGCTCACGGAACTCCTTCTGCTGGACCCTGTGTGTTTTTGCACCCCCCTTTACATCACTCACCTGGTGATCCTGTGTGAGTGTTCTGAGCAACTCATGAAGCTCTGTAGGCACTTCCCTGCTCTGGCTCCACGTCCCTAATGACCGCATTTCTAATGGTCCTACGGATGCATTGTCTGTCACGACTCTCGCCCAAACACCCCACCAGCACTGTCCTCTGTATTCCTCTGTCATGTTTAGACTATTGTTGTTACCATTGTTAATTTTGATGTCTTCCATCAGACACTATGAAATCCTCATAGGCTGGGACTGTGTTCAGTAAACCAACCCATCACCTATCATTTGTGCCACAACATATTCTATTTGTCTAATTTCTGAGTGGATTGAGAGAAGTTAAAAATGATTTGTTATGCGCTGCCTCCAAACCATTTTCATCCTACCCTGTGCATTTGGTAAAATAAATGCTAACCAACCTCATTTTTTCCAATAGATCTCTTCCTGAAATTTGATGAGTAAATTAAATTATAAAGAGTGAATGATGTTTACAGAGCAGTGGGATTTTAAAGAATGCCAGCAAAGAATGAATCTGGGTCAAAGAGTAATCCTTGATGAGAATAACTCCTCTGTTTTTCTATGCCACCTGGACTTTCCTTTTGAAAAACTGGAAATTTCACATGTTGAGTTTCCTTACCCTGGTGTTCACCTAGGTAGATATCCATGCAGATAAACTTCAAGGGCTAAGTAACAAGAAGAGAACAGAGATAATGGCTGTGAGGAACCTGTTCTTGTGTTGAAAGTATTACCTGATTGCAAACGTGAAACTGAACATTTTTCAGAAAGTCTCAAGTCAGAGCTACTGTCATCAAAGAAGAGCTGATGCCAGCAATTCATAAATCAAGTATGGAGCCAAACTTTTAGGCAAAACCAGTGGCTGCATTACAGCAGGTCTGGAGGTATCCTGCCAGGATGAGATGGAGGCCCATGAGTCAACGAGAAGCCAAGTAAATGGAGGTTGGGGCAGGTCCCCATGCCCCCAACCTCCAGAAACACCATTGTGCAAATTACAGGACAAACATACTCTTCTTGTAGATACCTGCCCGTAAAAGTGAGAACCACATTTGTGTCTGCTAATGTTTTTCTTAACTTTTCTATTGATGCATTATAATTTAACAAAATAGTGGGAATTACATATAGTTGTATAACAGTTGTTACATATTTGCACATGCACACAACAGAACAATATAATTTGGTTGTGTCTGCTACAGTCTGAATGTCCCCATCAAATATTGAAATGCATTCCCCTTATGAAATATTAAGAGGTAGGGCCAGTTGAGCCTTCAGGAGGTAATCAGGGTTAGAGGAGGTTATAAGGTGAGGCCCCCATTACTGTGGCAGTGGGTCTGTAAGAAGGGGAAGAGGGCCAAGTCAGCATGCTGCTGTGTCTCACCATGTGACATCCTCTGAAGGTCCCAGTCAGACCCAGCTGCTTAGTCTTGGACTTCTCAACCTTTAGAACAATAAGCTGAACAAACCTGTGGGCTTTATAAGCCATTCTCTCTGTGCAATTCAGGTTGAGCAATGGAAAATGGACTAGCACAGTGTCCCTATTTATGGAGGCAACAGCTCAGGAGAGTTACTCAGGATGGGAGGGGGAGAGAGATGCCATTTTCATGTAGTTCCTACTCTAATTTTTCTCATAGGATAATTTATTATCCACAGTCAGTATAGAGAAGGAGACTCACCTGTTTTAAGCCTTCCCCCTTAAATTCCTATTCTCTTCCTTTCTCATGGAGACCTCTTTTCCATCCTTCTTTTCTCTCCAGCATTCCACCTGGTGATAGCTAAAAACCAATGAGTTGCAAGGAATGAAAAGGAACATACTTGAATTTCTTTCCTCTTCCATGCCTTCCACTGTTCCTCTTTGAGCTTCTTAGCCCTGTCTTTCCTGAGGATTTTTGCCATCAGGTGGCCGTGGGACGGGAGAAGACCCCTTCTTTGAAGATACTTGAAAACTGTGTGCTCTTAGGTGTCTTTTTCCTAATTCTGGGTGGGAAAGAGAAAGGCTCCAGATGAATTAATGTTATTTCAAAGAAAGTAGAAAAAACATAATTTAATGCTGCTTAAACAGACTGTTCTGGGTTAGATTGAAATTCAACTGTGCACAGATGATTGGTGCTCCAGAGTTCATTCTAGAGAACAGTGGTGATGAGAAGCCTGTGGTCTGAATGTTTTGTATGCCCCCCACTCATGAACTGAAATCCTGACACCCCAAGTGACAGTATTTGGAAGTGGGGCCTTTAGGGGGTGGTAAGGTCATGAGGGAGGAAACCTCAAGTATGGGGTCAATATCCTTATAAGAAACCCCCAAAAGAGGCCTCTCCTCCAATGGTTTGAGGACACAGCCAGAGCTACAAGTGTAAACCAGCCAGACAGGAAATCTACTGGTGCCTGCATCTTGGACTTGTAGCCTCCACCACTGTGAGAAATAAGTTTCTGTTGTTTATAAGCCACCCACTGTGAGATTTTGCTACAGCATCCAAAAGAAACCAAGATAATCCTAACCATGGAAGAGCACTTCTGGAACCTAACATATGCCTACTAGGTAGGCAAAACATAATCCCCATTCCTTTAAAAGCTACTTTTCAACCACAGGATTTTGGATTAAAGTCTTCTTTATTAATGCCTTCTTATTTCTCAAGCCCAAATCATTAGTTTATACCTGTACTGCTTATGTGCTTATATATATTTGTGTGTGTATATATAAAATACATATGTAACGTATAATATATGCAGGCTTAATTGACGGGTAACTGCTCTTGCAGTTACTTCAAATTTTCTGCTTCCATGAGTTAAAACTGGCCTGATTCCTTTTTACACAGAAGAATTTTTATGAATGTAAAAAATGGAAAGGCTTCTCAAATCTCTACCAGACTGTCACTCTCACCACTGCCCCTCCCTCCCAGATGCTGGCGTGCTCCCTACGCACCCTTGGGGCTGCAAATTCCAGCCTGAGTGCCTGTTGGATTGGAGCTGCCTGGGCGATTCTGCACGGGAATCTGGCCACCATCCGAGCGGGCTCTCGAGAGCACGTGTCAGTGGGGTCCAGGCAACAAAATCGCTTTTGTGAAAGATTTGTCCCAGTGCCCAGGGGTGGCGATAGGGGAACCCTGGGAATGGTCACTGGGCAACCCGCCTCTTCCGGCAGATAAAAGAGAAATGGGCACCAGAGTCTGAGCCCCAGAGGGTGGTTACAGCCCCCCCCCCCAGAGCCCTAGGTGCTAGGCTGGGCTGTGGGAAGCCGACTGGATCAGATCTTGCTGGCAGGGGAGAGGGAACCAAGAAAACGGCGAAGCTTGAGGGGCCTGCAGGATGGAGGCTCCGAGGGAGGGGCAGCCTGTGAAATCAGGTGCCCGGCTATGATGCGGAGGTTCCTGGCGGCTGGAAGCTGGTGGCTGTGGCCTCCAGCAAGGTGCTGTGTGCTAGGGTGCGCCTGTGGCTGGAAGAGCGCAACCTGAAACAGTTTTCATAAGCCGGTATCCCAGCCTCCCCACATCTTCTCCTGCACCTAAGCTAGACTTGGGACTGGCGCACCGCCGCGCCTGGCCTCCCAGCCTCTCCCTCCCCTCCAGGGCGCCGCCCAGAGGTAGTCACAGTGGATCAATAGTTAACACCGGGCAGGGAAGCGGCTCCACCCCAGGCAATCGCCCTAGAGCCTGTTCGTAAAGGCTGCGCCTGCCCACAGAGGGGGCGTCTACCGAGGAGGGGTGTTTGGGGAGGGGCTCCCATCGCTACCCAAACAGTTTGGGGTCCTTAACCTTGCTGCAGCCATAGGCTTCCCGGTCTTGCTCAGTTCAGGCAGAACACCCAGCGCGTGCGTGCATGCGTGTGTACACACACATACACACACACACACACACACACACACACACAAACAGCCTTGGCGTCGCCGCCTGGCTGGCCCCCGACCTTAGGGACTAGTGCAGCAATCGCTGGGCCCTGCGCTGCCAACCAAGAAACCCCTGCCAGCCGAGGCTGTGCTGCCCAGTGTCCCTGAGTGAGCCCCGCGCTCGTGCTGCGCCGCTGTCGCTCGCTCTTTGTTGATGGCGAGCGCTGCGGACACGCAAGCTGTCTGCTCTCTGGGCTCCCAGCTCCTTCCAGGCCTGGCTCCAGCATTTTGTTGAAAGCAGCACTTCCACCATCCAGCTTTTTTGATTTTCTTTGTTGGCGGCAACTGAAAAGAGTTGATTGGTATTGTGTACGCTGGGGAGCGGGAGTGAAGATGGGGAAACGGAAGACCTGGAAGAATCTCATCTTCAGAAAGACATCTCAGCCCAGTCGCCAGCCAGCCCTGCCTCTACTTTAATCCTCGCCAGGACAATGGACTAAGTTACTCTTCCTGGGGCAGAAGTCGGTTTCAGATTCCGGGCAAAATGAAGGAAAAGGCGATGATCGAGACGGCTAAAATGCAGGGGAACGTGATGGTGAGAGTGGACGGCGGGCGCTGGGGATCTGGGGACCCGCAGTGAGGGACATGGAGGGGTGTCTCTCCTCGTTGGTCCCTAATTCCACGGAATGACGTCCACCTGGTACCCGTGCAGCAGCGCTTCCACCGCTTGCCTGTGGTGCCCCGGGTGCCAAGAATCACGTGTTTATTTGCAAATACCAACTTGGTGGCTTTTGCTCTCCTTTGGACATGTGGCTTGTGTGTTTGAGCACAGACTGGAGCCCTTGCTGGCCTAGTGTCTGTCAGAGTTCCAAGCAGATCCCAGGGATTATTCTGGGGGAAACGTAGAGAGAGGAGGTCATTTCAGCCAGGATCAGGGCCACTCGGCTTTTATGCTTGCGCTGGCCTCTGGGTTGAGTCCCCAGAGCTCAAGACCTGTTGAGGTTTGCTGAGGATTTGGTACTGTCAAGCCAGTCACTGTGCCTGAAGGCTGCCACTGCATCCAGGGCTGCTTCCCCAGCCAGGCCCTACTCCCCAGGTTTAGGAAAGATGACTCCCAAAAAGTTGATGGTGTCAGAGAGGGTAATAATGGCACGTCACTGCCAGTGATGACTTAGTATGAGGGGATCACCCCTTGTTCCAGGGAGGCCCAGGGTTGCAGGCCCAGTGGCATCTCAGCATGGACAACTTTGCTGACTTAAGGACCTGGAGTCTCACCTTCTCAGCAAGTGAGACAGCCCCTGCCTGCTCCCAGCAGGTGCACTTTACCTAAGCACACCTGCTCCCTTATTTCCTGTAGAGAAGGTTGGGGGTGGGGCATGGGAGACCTGGGAAGTATGCTGGAATCTCCTGGTGGGGACCAGAAGGTTGTCATCTTGCTCTGGTGTGCCTGCCGTGTGTTTATTTGGGCCATGTATTAACCTTTCAAGTTGGTGAGAGATGAGGGTCCCTTGTGTTGTATTGCTAGCTGGTACTTTCTGTGTGAGGCTTGGACAAGGAGATAGGATGGCTGTATTGCTTTGGAAGGTCTAGCGGGAAATGCAAGAATTGTTTCAGCTGCAAGATCTAGAGTTGTTTACAAAAGTGGGGATGGGCAGCATCCAGGGCAGAAGTGTGGGGAGACGTGTTTGGAAGACATAGATAGTGGGCCATATGGAGGTCTTCCTTCAAGGAAAGAGAGGAAGAAAATGAGAGTTGATTTAATTGAACAAATACAGGCTGGCTTAACCACACCCACATGCAGCAAGGCACCTGTTGCCTGGCACAAAGTAGCAGGGTAGGATGGTCCAGAACTTGACTTTTGATTAAGTATGCCCTGCTCCACTAAAGACTCTAGGGTGAAACACCTGCTCAGAGGCCACCCCATGGCTATAGGCCCTCAGTCAAGGGCTGTCTTCAGCCCAGGTTCTGCTGCTGGCTGGCCTAATTGCTCATTAGTGAAAGCAAACTGTTTTCCTGATTTTTCCACCCTTGTTTTGGTCATTGTGTTATTCGGCATGATTCCTGTATAAATAGAGCAGAAACGTGTGTGGAGTAATGTTTTCTAATTAAATGTCCACCCACATCTATAAGTTCTTTTTCATATAATGTGCTACAAAAGCCTTCCTATTGAGGAATGAGGGTAAAGATAAGGGTACAGGTTAGTTACATTGATAAGGACACATTATTCATGATTACATATATCTTTCAGTGATTATTACCAAATAAGTCATAACTTACATGGAATGTTCTAGTGTAGCATCATCTTAATTATATCTTCTTTGAAAACTTTTAGAGTGTTCTCTCCCATCCTCCCCTTTCTGCATTTTACTTCAGAAAATGAAGAATTAGAAGACTGCTGGCCACTTGCTGAGGAAGGCTAGCCCATTCTCACATTTGTTCTCCCAAGCCTGAGGCTAATAAGTATAATTAGAGCAAGTTACAGTGTGCTTGCAGAATTCTACAGCAACCAGCGTGTTAAGGCCATTGGACCAAGAGCAAAAGGAGAGGTAAACTGGCTCAACTTTTAAATGTCCTATCCATTCTTTAATTGATAATCATGAATTTGCAGTCTATTTTGTAACTTACTTGAAACTTGCTTTTCCAACTAAATGTGTGTAGCTTCAGTGTAGTGATGTTTCCAGGCTTAAATCATAAATTCAGGACTTCATTTTTTATCATTTGCTTTGGAAGTTAATTATAGCCTGTCTTGAAATAGGTGACTGGCACTTGTGTGTACTCCCAATTTGATTGAAATTTGAGTGATATTTAACATACACAATGTGGATTAGATGATTTACTCCTATTTCTTGATAGTTGAGTTGCTGCACATTCAACAACTATAAAAACCACCAGTGTTTTCTGCTGTGCTGTTTCACTGTGTCCACACACAGCTGTCAGAGCTAAACTGGGTTCAGACTGTGTGGCGCTCCTTGAGCTGCCTGGACTCACAGGAGCCTTGATATCCATGGAGGGTTGGGACAGAGAGGCAGATTTGGCCTTGGTACTGCTGTGGACGTTCACCTAGTGTCGCCTTTGAAGCATTCACACTGTGTGGTGGTCCTGGGCTTGCAGACTTGCCCTCATGCCAGTCCTGCATGGCTGGGGCAGCAATCTCCTGGCTGGCACTGGCTGTGCCATGTTGCTTGGTTGAAATTCATTATAAAATCTTACTCTGTCTTTTATTCTCCAGACATTGCTTTTGGAAACTTTTTCCTGATTACAATTGGATGATTAAGAGAATACAAATTATTTGTACACTCCATGCTCTTGTTTGGTGTTAATCAATGAGTAAAAGAATTACTACCAGTGGATAGTTCACAACTGCTGTTTTAATTTGCAGGATGAGTCTATCTCATAAATATTGTGAGAACTCACAGACTAATCATTCAATCTGCCATTTATTATACTGAAAAAAGAAACAGGATTTTCTAATCTCTTGGAACAAAAAATGATTTTGAATAGTAACTGTATTTTCATGAAATATGTTTGAAAATTCTTGGGGTGGGGGCTGTCAATATGTTGAGATCCTGCGTATTGAATAGAGGCGTAGCCTTTTGCAGTCATTCCTGAGATCAGTGGAAAATTTTGTTATCCCAAGGATATCACTTCCTGCTAAATTCCCCTGTTCTGTGCATATGAACTTCTTCCAGAAACTGAATTGGTGAGTAAAGTTTGGTGAAAAATGAAAGTCTTTGGGGACTGCACTATGATCAGTGGTGACTCTCCCTCTCCTGGGGGATTGGTGAGGGTTGGACATGCCTTTCTGACCAGAGTGGTATCAGAGGTACTTGGAAGGATCAGAGGTCTGCCAGCCATTTACCTTGAGAATCCTGTAATTGATGGGTGTTGGATTCAAATGAAGGTTGCAGTCTGGGAATTCCCTGTATAGGAAAAGCAACTTTTTCCTCTTGCTTACTGGAATTGACTTAGGCCTTTGGTCATTGATTGGATGTATCTGTGATACCTTGAGCCTGGAAACTTTTCAGAATTATAATCTTCCCCATCCTATGTCAGATAAAACACCTGGATCTGCACTGTCCACAGTAAGAGTTTTCTTTTCAACTATTTGAACACGGAATGACATCCACCATGAAGCTCTCCCTGTAATGATGCAGGTCAGCAGAGCCTCTTTTAGGAAAGTTAGTGGGTTAATGGGGACACGGCCTCCTGTTGGGGACCCCTTCCTTGGATCATCAGCCTATGCTCATGAGATGATTTTTAGGGGGGTAGCCTTTGGTACTGCAGTATTTCCCCTATCTGAGGTACTTGAACACCACTCTTGCTGCTTCTTACACACTGGTGATCTGGAGCTGGTTCTAACCGTGGTCATCGCGGCGTGGATTTTGAAGAGAATGTGCCTTCTGATAATGGGTTGCAGAAATGACTAAAAGGCCTGGGGTTTTGAGAGTTCTCACCATGTGTCCCAGTGTTGGATGCTCAGCATGAATTTTCTCTTTCCTGGTTGTTCAGCATCCCTTCATGGGATCACCAACCCTGTAATTAGACTCCTTTGGAAAATATAGATTATATATAGAAATATAGAAAATATAAATTTCTCTACACCTGTTTGTGTAGAGAAAAGGTCCAAGCCTTAGTCTATTTTCCACAATTTTCTAGGTGTGGGAAGACCTTAGCATGTTAGCAGTCTGTAAAAAATCAAATAGCAGAAAGAAATCACCAAATGATAAACAGACAGCTCAGGATGTTTTGTAAAATGTCTTAAATAAATAAAACTTGGATGGAGAGGGTTGTCCTAGTTTTCTGCAGAGCCCCAAGCAGGTCTTTAGGGCCTGCTTCCTCTGGGTCTGAGTGTTTGTCCTCCTCTTTCTATAACCCATCCTGGTTACTGATTGTTTTGCTTTAAACCTGTTCATCATTTGCTCTTTGAACCCTCTGTGTTATTACCAAGAGATTTGCTGCGTTTTAAATTTTTAGCATTGATTATTCCCTCCAATGATAACAGTTTTGCCTGGTAAGTCCTCAAGTGGATGAATTTGTTAAATGAATAGATGGAGGGTCTTTCCCAGGACCGTGTGGCCTGGGCCTGGCCTTTGTAAGAAAGGCTCAAGGCTTCAGTTGTACATTACTATCTTTCATTTCAAGAACACCTTCATGTCTGAATCAGGTAACAGGAGAGAGAATTCCATATGTAAAGAATTTTTCCCCCACTTTTGTAATAACATTGAATCATATGCTCAGTTTACTATTAGGTAACTGCTGCCTTCATGCAGTTTTTATTTGGGGAGGTAAATACATTCACCCCCAGGCCAATGTTTTTCTTTTCCATTTATTAGTTTAAAGTAAATGCAACAATATAGGAAACTTTTGTGAACTGCTTTGGGAGCCAATTATATCTAAAATGACCATGAGTTAGAACTCAAGAGCATGCCCCCAGACTTCATGGGTGTTTGTGTGCTAAGAACACAGGAGTAGACAGAACCAACCAGAAGTCCCCTTTGGTTGTGTGTGGCTTGCTGGCAGGGTGGGGAAAAGGTTTCCACTGAGTCGGTGGCTCTTAGCAATGACTGGGTGGCATTGAGAAATGCAGGGTTGTCCACAGTCATAGTGTTGACCAGTGGATGGGGGTGGAGGTCTGCAGCCCTGCCTTGTGCTGTTCTCACTCTTCTATGCCTGGCCTCCCTACTGTACACAACCCCACACTCTCGAGATGCAAGTTAGCCTCCCGGGCTGCCGCTGGGCAGTAACAGGTTTAATGGTGGTTCTGTGGTGCGCTGAGGTCCAGAAAAACAAGATGAGATGTGAACTTTCAAACGCTGCCATCAAGGACTCAGGAGTAATGGAGAGACTGCAGGGAGGCCTTTAGAAAATGCATAGTGGGGCCTGGTCTCAGCCATTGTGGAGGAAGCAAAATCTAAGGAGAGTCGGGGAGGACAGGCAGTGAGGGGAGCGGGGAGGGAAACGGCCACCTCAGGAAAACACAGAGCCAAGGCGCAGGTCTTCTAAACATTGATCTTAAGTGGACACCTAAAAACATAGAGGACATGTTGATGAGGTCACAGGAGCATCTCGCTGCTCTTGAATTCTCAGTGAAATTGGTTCCCTAAGGAAGACAGATGGGTGGACGCATTAAGTAATATTTACGCCAGGTGAATGTGTCTGTCTCCTCAAACATTAACCAGTTTTTATGGTGAAAACTTTCAAAATCATTTCTTCTAGCTTGAGTTTTTCCTTTAGGTTTTCTGGGCTCTGTTGAAACCCTGGAGGGGTAAAGCAAGACTGTTCAAAGAAGCAAAGCTATGCGTCTTTCTCTCTTTTTCATGCCCTGAAAAGAGTGATTGTTTTCTTTGAAGGATGACATTGTTTGTTTGTGATTCACCTGAACATTTATTTCACAAGAAACAAAGTGGGAGCGAGGTGGTGACTGCCTAGCTGGAGACCATGGCTAGCAGAGAAGTTCTGGGATTGGCCAGGATGGGAGCAGCCTCTGGGCAGCTCTGGGGCCTGTTTTTCTCCCCTGGGAAATGTGGGCATTTGAATAGATTGTTCCTGAAGTCCTGTTCGATGTCGCCTCCCTGTCCAGGTAGTCTTATTGCCATCGCTCAGTCTTACTCCTAGAGCATGCTGTGGAAGTCATCTTCCCTGCCACAACAAATAATCTGCTGGCATTGTGGTCTGTTCTGCACTGACCTACATGGCCTCTCCCAGCTCATCATCAGTCTGTCTCTCACATGTCACCGTCTCCTGGTAAAATGAAATAGGTGGCATAAATTTATGTGCCTCTAAGTTGCAAGATCTGGAGTGCTCCCACCACAGTGGCAGAAGACCAGGGCAGAGGTGTGAACAGCATGTGTGAGTGGGCAGTCAGCACATGGCACACGTGTGGGGTGCACACACAGGTGTCATAGGAGCGGCTACCCCCTTCCTGGTCACAGCTGTGGATCTACAGAGTAGAGCGGTCATGGGCACAGCAATCTTGACTGCTTGACTTTCTTGACTGTTAAATATAAATCACGGTGCTCTGATAAGGCAGGATCAAGCGCCTGGTGTTGTGCTCATGGCTGCTCATCTGTGCAGATGGAAGGAAATTGCTGGCTGGCCATAGGGGCTGGCCATAGGGGCACCTGGGAGAAGCCTGGCAGATCACCCTGTTCTCACTGATTTGTAAGGTCTTCCTTTCTGTCATTTCCCCGCTCCTGCTACAGTAGTGACCCTCTGAACACAGCATTTAATTTTACTTCAACTAATTCCCATTTTATGATTTTTGTCATATATGAACAATATGTAGTCAAACTTCTGTGAATAGGCACCCAATCGTGAACTTGAGCAAAGCAAACTAACAACCTCAGTTGATCTACAAATGGAACATGTAGGGTTGGTCCCGCCTCAGTATCAATAGCTCCATTTGCTATATCTTTGTCTTCTGTATTTTGGGGAAATAAGTATTGATGATCTTCAAGCCAAAAGATCAGAATTATTTGATCATAGGCTGGCTTCTCTCTGCTAAGGCAAAAGAAACACATTTTAAATATACTAGCTATAATTATCTGTAAGAGACAAAAGTTTATAGTTAAATATGAATTTTTTCCCAGATATTTCTGTTTACCAGACCAAATCAAGTCTTGAGTAAACATTTTACAACAGGAATTTTTTTCTTTTGCTGTTCTTCTTCCTTTGACTCAGTAAACTGTGCCTGCATTCACAAGGTGCCACCCTTTCATTTCAAACATTATTTAATAGCTCACAGTGGCATAGAGACTTTTATACTCACAATATAGTTTTCTGTACACGGTGTTGTTTTCTTAGGGCAGCGAATTGTGTTGGCAGGACAGACAGTGTTTGGGTTTTGTGTTGAAAGGGCAAAACTTGGAGCAATTACATGACCACAGGGAGGAACCCAGGGGCACGCCATGTCCGGCCAGGTCCTTGCAGTCCACAGCATCTCATTTGGAAGTTCTCCACACTCCAGTCACTCCTAGAAGGACACACAGAGTCTGAGAGATGGGGATTTGGAAGTTTCTAGAGCAATGACTCTTCTGCTCTGTCTTTATGCATCTCTAGCCTCTTCTGCAATACATCTGGGCCCTGGAAACTTCACCATGACTGAATGTTCCATTTGTTAGGATCTTCTGCAGGGAAGAAAAAGGAACTTGATCAGTTAATGGCAGTATCGGGAAACGAGAACCTCCTGTACTCGTGAGCCACTTCTACCATAGGAGGAGGTTCTCTTGGGAGCCCCTACCTCCACATTGTGGAAAATACCTGCATTTCCTGAGAACCCTGGGCTGGAGTATCCCATGCACACTGCAGCAGCAGCAGAGTCTCCACCCCAGATTTGTAGAGCAGTATTTCTCTGGGTCAGGGGAATTTTACAAAAATGCATTAGCATAACCAGAAAAACAACTTGAAATCACAGTGAGAAAACACCCAATGAATGCTAAGGCTGTAATATGTTTTCTAGCACTAATTTTTTCACCAATGTGGAGAAATGGAAACCCTGGACATGGGTGGAAGGCACTAAACTTTGAAAACCTTTTCATCCTAACTGCTGAAGTTGTCTATCTACATAGCTTATGACTCAGCAATTTTACTTCTGGTAAAATGCAATGTAGAGCTGTGTGCCTCCTAGAGAATGTGCAAGCAGGCTTGATGTGCAGTGTCAAACTGGAACCAACTCAATCTCCATCAGCATTATACTGTACTTGTACCCACTCTCCATGTAGACAGATAGCTTGGTGTACTTGGACAGTGGGTACAACTACATTACCAGGCAGTAGTGAGGTCATTCCACTTCACACTCAAAACCGTTCGACTTCCTCAACTGTGACATTGAGTAAAGGACATCAGACCTGAAAGAATGTCTAATGTGATTAATTACATAAAGTTAAAAAAATTAGTCAAAACCGAAATATGGTGCTAATGGATATTGATGTAGTCCCCATAACAAAAGTGATAACATTTTCAGAAAAATTAGGGGAATTATGACCATCTAAATTACAGTGGGTGGGCCATGGTGGAGGGAGGCTGGGGCATGGGGACTGTGGCTGGGAGGCACACCTAGAACTTCTACAGTGTGGGTAGCGCCTGCCCAGGCTGCTTCCTATGATTTCACTTTCTGTCTATGCGCACAAGTTTGGAGTACTTCTGTGTACCTCTATTACATTCACAGTGTATAAAGATTTTGAAATGTGTTCATATTTACTGAGTCCATGTCCTGTGCCACTTATAGGTAACATAAGTCTCTCATTCGTGTGGAGGGAAATCGCAAGTGTCGGGGTGGCCAAGGCCATGATGTTCAGTGTGCCTCCATATCTAAAGGCATGGCTGTGTGCCCACATGCAGTGGCCATTTAGAAGTTGCTGTGTGGAGCTGTGAGTGGACTCAGAGGACAGCAGTGGGGAGGGGGAGGGGGAGGTCTCTAAAGGCAGGGGCCATGGAGCACCCAGAGGGGACATATCAAGACAGGAAGCTGAGGGAAGGGCAGCAAGCTGCCACTGGACTTTTCGGGAACAGGCATCCTGGCTGAAGGAGAAGAGTGGACAGCTACTCTCTCCATGTGGACTCAGTGGCCTTCCAAAGTAAGCTGTGTTGATGGGAGAACAGGGTGAGAGAAAGCAGAAGTGAGGAGAACCTTATCTCTCTGAGAGCAGGGGTCATGCCCAGCCCTGCCAGGCACGTGGTGAAGCAGGGTCACAGTTAGCCTGCTGGTCCTGGGTGTGGAAATGTGAAGTTTGCATTTTGTTCAGATCTGTCACTCTAATAAAGTAGTTTCCAGCATTCTGAGTAGTTGGTTATATGATTTTTTGCTGATGATTTGCTATTATATAAGAAGGGAGATGGAAGAATGCAGGCTCTGCACATTTATTAATTTTAGAATTACAGCTCTGTATGAAATCAAGGGCAAATGGAAAGAGATACCCGCTTTTCCCTCCTTTGCTCCCTTCCTCATCCTTTTCCCTCCCCTGCTCCTCCCCTGGAACATTGATGTACCCTAGACTAAACTTACACTGCCACCCAGCATTGTGGAACACTCACATCCATTTTTCTAATGGGAAATTGCATGCCACAGTTGGGGACAATTTGATCACCTCGGATCTACCATCCAACCATGATCCCAGACTAAGAGAAACAGTGACTTGGCACAAAAGAGCCCAGGAGGTGGCTGGCAAAGAGATAGGTGGGTCTTCTCTCTTACTCATGTTTTCTTGTTTGTTTGTTTTGTTTTCTTGTGTGACATGTTTGTCCCTGAACAACCTGGCCACTGTGGTGACCTATTGATTTTTATATGTAGGTTTCCTTGAGAAACAGACCTATCTTAGTCTTGGATTTTGAATATCATTAAAGTTCTCCTGGTGCCTTGCAAATCATTTTTCACAGAACACTTCCACGTGATTTGGTCTCTTGCTGCTGCTTAGCTCTGGAGAAATGTGTTGTGCTCCGAGTGCCCGAGGCTTTATTAAAGTCGAAGGTGCTGGAACCAGCAGAGCCGAGGGCCTCATTTGCATGTGTGTGTCAAGTGTGAACATGAGTGGACAGGAATGTGCCTGTGTGTGTTCATGTACTAATTCATGCTCAAGAAGATGGATTTTGTTTCCCTCCTATTATGGTTTGGATGCCAAGGGCCCCAAAAAGCTCACATGTGAGACAGTGCAAGAAGGTTCAGAGGAGAAATGATTGGGTTATACAGGGCTTAATCAATCAGTAAATTAATCCCCTGATAGGGATTAATGGAGTGGTCACTGAAGTGGTGGGTGTAGCTGGAGGGGGGCATCAGGGGCTTTGGAGTAGACATTCTGTATCTGGTGAGTGAAGTCTCTCTCTGCTTCCTGATGGTCATGTGAGATGCTTCCTGCGGCCACACTCTTCTGCCATGATATTGAACCTCCCCTTGAGCCCTGAGGAATGGAGCTGGCTGTCAGTGGATGGAGACCTCTGAAACTGTGAGCCTCCAAATAAACATTTTCTTCTCTAAAATTTTTCTGGTTGGGTCATGTAATCACAGCAGCAAACCAAAACCAAAACAAACAAACAACAACAACAACTGATTAAAATACCTTGATATCGTGGTTGAAGACCATCATTATCCAATCTGGGTCAACTTGATGTGGACCCCAGTCTGGCTCTGATGGTAAGTGGAGGCATGACTTCTCTGCCATCACTGGAGGTCAGCTCTCATCAGCATGCGGTGCTTGGATCAGAAGTGTCAGCATCACCTGACACTGAGGTTTGCTGGAGTGTCCACCAAAGGCCTTGTGGTGAAGGCACTGTCCTCTGCCTGGAGCACCCTGGGTGATGGTGGGCTTGTGAGAAGTGGGCCTAGAGGGAGGAAGTTGAATTGTTGGTATGGCCTTGTGGACCAGGGTCTCATCCTCTTCCTCTCTTTCTGTGAGGTAAGGCCACCTTACACTCTTATCATGATGTGCCACCTCACAGGCCTGAAAACAACCAACCTCCAGAATTGTGATTCACAATGAACCTTTCCTCTTTTTAGGTTTATAATTTCTAGTATTTTGTTATAGTAATGGAAAGCATGTGATACACCTGGGAACATCAAAGACTCACTTTCTTGGGCTCCATCTGGAGCCACTGCAGAAACTCAGAAGCTGGGAGGTTATTCTGAAACAGTCTAAAATTTTGTTCTAAGCTAATCAGTTATTAAACTCTGGTGATAGGGTTGGTTTTTCTTCTTGTTTTTAACATTTTCACTCTATCATAGATCATAAAATATTATTGGAATGAAATGAGTCAAAAAAGCAAAAGGTGTACAAAATACAAACACATGTTCTGTATTGTTAGATCCAGAAATGTAAAATTAGTCTTCAAATTTCTCTAAACTGTTGTAAATAACATACTCTTGATTTTCCTGTTTGACCCTTAGAGAACCATCCAGTGGCCAGCAGTAAATGGACAGGCTGGTTGCAGGTTTCCCCCAGAAGACCTCTTTAGCCCTTTCTGTTATGTGTCAAAGCTGTTGATGAGGATCTGTCATCAGGAAAGGAGTCCTTCCACCCAGCAAACCTCCCCATGAGAAGAGAAGGCAAGGTTGTGTTGCTCAGCACTATACGGTCTTGCAATGGCAGACCCTTCTCAGACAGACCCCTGAAAAGTCACAAATACAGATTGAAGTCCCATGTTTCTAAATAACATGTTGCTCATTCTGGTAGCTGAGTTCTGCAGTTTGGAGTCTGGTGACATGTTAGGCCATCTTCTTCAGAAAACCGGGAGACAGTTGATCTCCCTTTCTCAAAGAGCTTGTGCCACAGTCCTTGATGTGCACATTCTTAAAGGACAGAGAGATGCTTGGAAAGCAGGGTTGTGTGTCCATGTGTGGTGTCTCTTTCCTTGCTTCAAACTGAGAGGAGTCACCAGTTATTTTTAACCCTGAGGATGCTGTGACTTTGCTTGGCTTTTCAGCCTCATCTTACTTAGCTGATTTTTGGTGGCAGGAAGGCCTGTGAGCCATGACGGCCCCCCAAATTTTATGTTCTCAGTATAACTATTCCATTTTAAATTCAGTTCACTATAAAGTGCTTACATGGTAGAACTAGGGTCAAAGAGATGTCTTTCCTTTCAAAGTTTTGTTGTTAAGGAAGAACTGGGTAATTTCTCTAAAGTTTATTTTTGGCTATAATTATTTAAACAGGTTTAATTTTTAGACATCTAGGAAATGTTGATTGCTGTAGATAAAACTCCCAGTTGCAAAGCCAACCACAAAAGTTTTTCTTCTTCTTCTTCAATACATAGAAAGGAGATAATGTTAAGATACTCTTATGCAAATTTTAAAATTCCCTGTTACATTAACAATGCTAATGACAGCTAATGCATTCCTAAAGCTTCTGTGAGATCCAGAACATTCACAGTGCTTAGAAATGTTTCAGGACCACCCTGCAAATATATGGGAATGGGATTTTCCATGGCAATTGGCTCTTTGGAAATGGTGGATATAAGAGATGAGGAAGAGTGTAAGGTCAGTGTAATGCACCCAGAGGCTCTTCTAGTCAGAGGTGAGACCCTCCTCCCAGGCCACTGCCAGGGTGGGAACAGCACCGAGCTGGCCTCTGCAGTTTGGTCAGAAGAGGAAGCTGTCCTTCATAAAGCACAGTAGAAGTCAATGAGGAGCAAGGTGTTAGGATGGGTCAGCCAGTTGTCCTAAAGAGGCTCCCTTGTGTCCAGCAGGACCACTGAGCAGCTGCAGGAATGGCATCATTGTTTAGTATGTGTGTCAGTTTTCTGTTGCTGTGACACAATACCCAACATAAAGGAGGTCAAGGAGGAATGGTTCATTTTAGCTTATGGTTTCAGTCCATGGTCAATTGGCTGTTTCTTTGGGCGGTTGGTGGTGTAGTGTATTATGGTGAAAGCCTGTGGAACAGGAAGCTTCTCAGCTCATGGCATTCTGGAAGCAAACAGGAAGGGGCTGAGTCTCCTCTAAGGGCACAGCCCCAGTGACCTGACTCCATTTCAGGCTGCCTCATAAAGGTGCCAAAGGCTGCAGGTGAACCCTTCTACATGTGGCCTTGGGGGATGTTTAAGATTCAAACTGTAATAGAAGCATGTTTGTAAATCCAATATCAGGAGAGAAGTCCTAATGTTTCCATAATGACTCAGGAAGTTCTTCCTGCAGCCAGGGTTTAAGAATAAACAAAATATATATTTTAAGAATAACTATCCTTTGCAGATAACATTTTTTTTCTCTTTGAGATTAATTTAGGGTACCCTAGAGACTTTTGTACTGCCTGTTTTCTAGAAGCTATTTTGACAGCATCTATCTGTACTTTTTTTGTCCCTTCTTCCTTGAATTCCTTAATATTAAGCACAACTAAGGGACTTTAACTTACTTTAGGGTTTAATTGTAGCAAAAAAAGGCCATTTGCATGTTTGGGGGAGTTCAAGTTTCCAGGAAGGGTTGGCATTTGAGTGGAGTCTGCTGAAACAAACTGGCAATAGATTAACAGGAGTCAAACATGCAAATTTGTTAATTGCAGATGCACCGGTGCCACACAAAAATTGGAAACTTGAAGAAAGTCCAGATGGTTGAGAAGAAAATGGGAACTGTAGTTTTAAAGGGGAAGAACATGATTTTTAAGGAAATGAGTGGCCCCTGCAACAGAGTGCCTTGGAGCCCTAGGTGTGCTTGACTTTTAGGCTCTTTCATTGGTGCTGTGAGTTCAGTCTTCCTTGGTTGATGACCTTCAGAAAGAGGATGAAGGTGACTGTATTCTCTTTGCTCCTTCCTATCTTTAAGACAAACATGGACTTCAGGAAAGCTTTCTTCTGCCTTCGCTGCTCACAGGGGCTTTCAGTATGAAGTCCAAGGCAGCACATGTGGGGATGCTGCTCTCAGCCCCAAAGGTGCCTTTTGGAATTTCCTCATTGTTAGAGTTTGGATGTGAGGTGTCCCCCATAAGCTCACATGTTAGACAGTGCAAGCAGGTTCAAAGCCCAACCAGTGATATAA